>NC_142606.1:63567379-63867379 GCF_041222555.1 Hakea prostrata | reverse complement strand
GTCTAAGTCTCTAACCCTACATATGTTCCCCCACTGCCCAGTGCCCACCCACTCTCTCTTCCCTCAAACCTATGGCCCCCATTCTTGTGATTGGGTTGATGATAACAAAAAAGATTAAGGAAAAAATTTGAGGGACATACCAAGATAAATTGACAAAGAGAATAGACACTCCAAAATTATGCCAAATTGGTAGTCAGTCTCTTTTTCCATTAGAACTATTCATTAGTTAATAAAAGGGATAATTATTGTTGTCCTCCTGTACTTTGATTTTATTACTAATAAAACATTGTTCTTTACGAAATTACTGTTGTTCCCCTTCCTTATAACGGTGTTAAGTAGTCGTTAATTTTAAATATGTAATATCTAATTTAATTGCCCTTCATTAAAATTAAGAAATCAAAAGACGATGCTACCCCATTTATAAAAACTAGATTAAATTTCAATTTTACCTTAAACTTTATTTATTTTTAATTAATGAAATGGGCAAAATCCAAATCCAATTTGGTTTCCAACCTTCACTTAACTTCATTTATTTTGAAAATATTTTATGTGATATTCAGTTTCCAATTTGAGTTAAATTCAATTTTCCTTCCTCTTCGGTTTCTATTTGAGTTTTATTCAATCATTCTTTCTTTATTTGGTGGGTTTTTTTTAGAATAAAATGGATTATAGTTACTTTTTTCTCCACAGTTAATTAAGGGTACTACTGTAACTTGACAAAAAGGTAAATAAGTAAAGAGATAAATATAAGGGTATTTTGGGGTTTTTGAGAAAATATAAAGATGCCAACCACATCATCAGTAAACTAATGGAACTTAACGGTAGGGGGACAATAGTAATTATAGACAAAGTTAAATGTTGGATTAGTAATTTTGAAAAGTACAGGGGATACAGTAGTAATAAAATCAAAGTACAAGGGGCTAATAGTAATTATCCCTTAATAAAATGATAAATATATTTTTGGTTGTAATAATCTATATCTCACCTTATAATATAAAATGACAAACGAATGAAGAAGAAGGAATTCATGGAGGAAGAAAGAAGTTGAAATTCAAAATTCTATTTTACTAGGGGCAACATTATAATGTCAAAAGATATTAAGGGCTCTATAAGAATTATGAAATTATCTAACCATGATTTAATAGAATTACTAATAGAGTGTACTATTGTACAAATTTAAGAGACATTATTGCTAATTTGGTATAATTGGGGGGGTGCTTTTTATCAATTACCATGGACGATCCAGCAAATCCATATAAATGAGTTGAAGTTAGTTTCATCAAATCCTCTTCCATCTTCATTTTATGATATACGTCATAAGACAAGGATTTGTTGATGTCCCTATGTCTACCAGCACTCGATGTATCTCTCGAAAACCAATATCTATTTTTATCATGATCGCATCATCATTTGGAGCACACACAACTCTTTCATCTTCCTCATTGAACACAATGGTTTCTTCGAGATTTGACATTTTTCTTTTCAGAGCAACCTCATCCCAATCCTACAAAGTTTGATTTTGCCTTTAGTCTTCTGAGGGATTCGGGTTCTGATCCTCCAAATATTATGAGGATCAGGGACCAACTAGATCTTGCAACCTCCTTTCCTTTATTGGAGTTGGAAGCCTCAGGCATATGGTTTCTGCTTATCGATCGTTTTCTTCTTTTTTCACCAGTTGTTCTTCTTCCTCAATTGTCTTCTCTGCGCTTTATATAATTTGTCAAATGCCCTTGGGATATTAGCCTTTCAATATCCATCTTCAAGTGCCTACACTCATTGGTGTAATGTCCATAACCCCTATGGAAATGATAATACTTGTTCATGTTTCTTTCTTTAGGATTAGATGCCATCTTGGGTGGCCATCTTAAGATATCTTGATCCTTAATTTGCATCAGAATCTCTGAGCATCATGTATTCAACAGAGTGTACTCAACATGGATGGGTGAGCGTTGTCTCCATCCCGATAATCCCTTGTTTCCACAATCATTGTTTTGTGCTTTTGAGCCTTGGCCTTTTTCCGAAGCTTTTTGCTCCTTACTTGTTGCCTTCACCTTCCCTTGCTGAGCGTCAAAGATTTCCGTTACTTCTACTTACTTTTGGCATCTTTGAACAAGCTAAGAATATATCGTTGACATGTCCTGCAACAAAAACTCTAAGAATCATCTGTTGGATAGACCCATAAAGAGGGCTGTTTTGACCACTTGCTCATCAAGGTTCTTGATCTCCATGGTTGCTTTATTGAATCTTTGCAGATAGTTCCAAATAGCCTCGTTATTTGCTTGCTTAACGGTGAACAAAGTCTCTTCAGTTTTCCTAGTATGTATCCCATTCTAGAACCGACCAATAAACTTTCAAGCGAGCTCATCAAAATCAACTATCTTTCTCGATGGTAGGTTCAAAAACCACTTTTGAGCTACTCCCGTTAAAGAGGACCTGAACACTTTGCACAAGATCTCATTCAAGTTTCCAGCAATATATCGTCTGGTTTCTTGCCCTTCGCCCAATTTCTGATTTATATCTGCCAACTTCCGATCTATTTGTATTGCTCTAGTGTTTGGTGGCCGAACACTCTATATCTGATCGTTGAGATGTTGTTGAGTGTGTTCGTACTCCTCTCTCAATCCTAGTTAAAGTCCCCGTTCGGCTTCCTTACGATCGATCCTGCACTTCCGAATCATTTCTCCTTGGTAACTCTCTCATCCTTCTCATTCCTAAACGTTCTCCTTCTTCTTATGGCAGCCTTAAGTTTCTTTCTAATGGCTGACCGAAGTTTTGGCTTTCGGTCGGGTTCCTTTCCCTTCGCGGAGAATTTATCCTTTCAGTCCTTTGGGCTTGCCTTCTCGCTTCCTCACGATCATGGAGATTCAGGTTCCTTGGGACTCACAGATGCTTGGCCATCATTTGGAGCATGTTCTACATCTCAAAAAACTAAATCTGCATTTGGTTCATCTATTGCTAACTTTGATTCATCTACTCCTGAATGACTGGAATCATCTAGGTCTCCATTTGGATCGTTCAGATGGGCTCCTCCAATCACCTCCTCTTCTTCGTGTTGTTCACCCTCACAACACGATTCCCCTCCTAGGGAGCAAGATTTCCATCCATAGCATGATAGAAAATTCTAATGTTGATGCCTCTGAATTATAGATCTAGGATCCACCATGGCTTTTTGAAGCATTTCCCACAGACGGCACCAAATGATGAATCCAAAAATTGATCAATCATTAACGCGTGCCTGCAAAAAAAAGTTAGATGTGGGCCAACTCACCAATCGGGAAGCCACCTCTGAAGGTTAAGTAAATAATGGATCACCATAGAGCTTTGGCTAGTTTTTGAGCTTAATTGAATAATGATAATGGAGGGAAATGATTTAGATACCTCTGATTTGTGTGATCATTTAGTTTATATAGGATTCACCTCTTATTCTCGATCATTGGATTCGTTCATGATCTTTTCTTTGTAGCCATCCGATCATAGGGTTTTTCCCCTTTCTATTTGAGTCAGTTGTAGTTTTCATGTATGGCACACGATCACATATTCTGAATTTAACGAAAGCACGTCTCTTCCCATAAATGTCGGGTTCCTTCACGCTTACGTTACTCCTTGGTGGTCATCGGGCACGACTAGAAATCACGTGGGTTCTACTAGCATAGGTTCGGATCCTGCCATTCACGTTCAAAAAATTTATATCCAATTAGATAATACCTTGAAACTAGAAACTACAAAGATGTTTTTGACAAAACCTCCTTACTATAGATTTTTTTTTTTTTTCTATATCCGTTTAGGCCCCAAAATAGGTTATGGATCATCATGGTCAGCAAAAGGTTCAATTAGATCTAGTTTCGTGACAATGTATTGGCAGGGAAGAAGCTTGTTGCAATTACAAATTCCTTCAATCCCAATTATTTTAATTAATGGGTCATTAATAAACCATAATATTGGACAGCATGCGCCCATTGGGATCTTCATCTTGAGCTAGCACAATGAAACTTATGTATATGGCTGGTAAGTCATTGATTTAATTGTATAGCTTCTTGTTTTCTACTTCCTAATACTTCTGGGAAAGGAAAGAAATGAAAAGAAGAGGAGGATTACCCTGTGAAAATTGATCCCAATGGGTGCAAGGAGAGGAGAATGAGGATGAGATGAAGAATTACCAATTAATATTTATCGTAATAGTTTTTTCGTTAAAATCCAGAGTGATCCTACTAAAATCCTAGAAGCAGAAGTAAAAGAAAAATGACCAGCACTATAATAATTAAGGGCTTTTGTCACGGAAAATTACCATAGCAAAAGCCCAGAAACTGTAGCAAATAGTTAGTCCCGACGGTAACTTTCCATCGGTTAGAAAGTCGTCGTAAATGTTTGCAACGGAGATTGGTGAGGGTCAGTTCTAGTTTCTTTAGCCACGATATTTGGTCACCGTGGAAAATACTTAAGTATATGCTACGGTTTCTAGATACCGTGGAAAATACTTAAGTATACGCTACGGTTTCTAGATACCGTGGCAAATAGTTTGCTAAGTAGGGGGACCATGGACTTTATTTTTTGCTAAGGAAATTTCTTACCGTCGCAAATAGTATTTTTTAAAAAAAAAATTATAAATCATTATTAGGTGAAATCTGAAACAGCATTCTCATTTTCACATCCTCTCTCGCTCTCTCTCCTAGACCTAGTAAGAATGTGATGTAATCTGATGAGAATTATGTAATAGCATTCATAAATCTGAATTATGGGACAGCTACCAAACTGAGTTTTAACAAGGGAGCAAAATGCAAGAAAGAAGGCAATGTGGAATTAAGAGTACCATATTTACATTAAGAATGGCAGCCTGCCTTCTATGTCCATACATCATGAAATTCTCATGGTATAGGGCGTAAGCTAAGAAGAAATGGGTTCAAAATGCTAATTATAAACTAAAAATAATTATACCTCGAGTTCACTGTGAGATTTTATTTGTTTTTTCAAATTGTTCCCAAGATTCGTTGACCTCATTCAGAAGTTGTTCTTCAAGTGCCTGTTCATGCCCTTTGGCAGCAGCAAGTTATTGTTCTGCATAATAAAACTTATCTCGGAAGTGTTTTTTTTTTTTTTTTTAATCTCAATTTCTGCAACCAAAAGGATCAAACCAATGATCTCTACAAAACACATCAATGCCCTTTGTGGAAATATTTTTCAGAAAAAATAATAATAAATAAATAAAAGAGGAAAAGCAGCAGAACAAAATGGTCACCAATAAAGAAATGGAATAACTAACGCTTTTTCTAAATGCAAAACTTTGCAATATTGATAAACATGCTATATATCTGTTAAGAAACAACCTCAATAGAAAAAAATGATTGAATAATTTCATATGACAAAATCTCAAATTTATAGGCAGCAACATCCCATGTAGTTAGGGCCGTGGTTACGAGATGTAGATTCAAAAAGAGACAAACCGACTCAAACCAGAGTCATGGTTCATAAAATAACGTTTGGTTAGTTTGAATTTTGAAATGAAATCAGATTTATCCAAAAATATTTATGAATTATGGTTCCAACTCGTTGAAGATGGGTGAAATCGGTTCCCTCTCCCATAAATCTCGATTCACGTTTTAGTGTAAAATGTGAATCTCTAGATTTCATGAATCTGAGATTCACACAACCAAACAGGTAAAAATCTCCCATTTGTGAATTTAGAGATTTCAAATCTCTAGATTCGCGTAACCAAACAGGCCCTTAGGTAACTATGAACAATAAAAAAAAGATATAAAACATGAAAATACAATACATGATGTTTGTATGAAAATATAATACATGGAAATGTTTGTATGGAAATACAATGTATGGAAAGGATTTCATAGAGAAATCAATCAAGCCAAATTAGAATATTGATGAAATGGAAGGATGTGATGGTATGGAAAGAATTCGAATTAAAGGAATGATGAATGGAAAGAATTCAAATGAGAGGAAGAAATAATATGGAAAGAAATCAAATAAGACGAGCAAATAATATGGAAAGAACTCAAATTAGTGACAATTAGGGAAAGGATGAAAAGTCATCTTTATCATGTCTAATACTCCCCCTTCAAGTTGAAGAGTGAATGTCAAGAACTCCCAACTTGCCTCTAGGACTGAGAAACAATTTTTTTCCAAGGGCCTTGATGAAAATGTCAGCAACATAGGCAACATTAGTGGTGGAGGTGGGTTGAATGAGATCATATTGAATCTGATCGCGAACCACATGACAATCAATCTCAATGTGCTTGGTGCGCTCATGAAAGACTGGGTTTACAGCAATATGTAAAGCAACTTGATTGTCACAAAATAAAGGTATTGGTTGAGGGACCATGACACCAAGATCTTTAAGCAATGTAACTAACCACATGAGTTCACAAGTGGTGACGGCCATAGCACGATATTCAGCCTCAGTAGATGAGTGGGACACAATGGCTTGTTTTTTAGATTTCCAAGATAAAATGCTCAAACAAGGGAATACACAATATCCAGTAGTAGATTGTCGAGTCATAGAGCAACTTGCCCAATCTGAATCACAATAAGCATGAAGAAATACCTTGAGGTGTTTACCCAATGATATATGATTTAGGGTTATTCGATTTTAACAACCTAGACTATATGAATTTTTTTTTTCTGGGAGTACCGGTTCTATTTTATCGCACGTATAAGTTGAATTATTTTCCTTTTCTTCGAGAAAAATATTTTGACAATTTTCACTTGACAAATAATAAATATTTCAAAAGGAAAACACTAAAAATAGTGTTTCATATGAACTTTAGCAGTATTCATATTACGCAAGCCCTAAAATAGATTTTCTAAAAGCATTATGTTGTTATCAAACTCCAGTTTGTAAGATATAATTTTCTTGTTCTTTCCAAGAAATTGTTTAATAATGTCATTTAACAAATAATGATATCATACACATACGCAAAAAAATAAAACTAAACTGCTGCTACTATAAGAAATAGCAGCAGTCATATTTTGCAAACAATAAAAGAGATTTTTATGGCGGCGGCATCATATTACTATCGCTGATTTTATAACAGTACATAAACATATTAATTAAGTACTATTGCTGAATAATTTTTGGAAAAGTAATTTTTATCACCATGAATTATAATCGGACAGTAAAAGCTGCGGCATCTTATTACTGTCGCTGATATTGTAACTATATATAAAAATAGTAATGAATGACTATTGCTAAATGATTTTTTGCACCAGAATAACTATCACCATGAATTATAACCTTACATGAATGAAATTTTTAAACTTGTTGTCACTTCCTTTCATTTAGCAACAGTTTATTTAATGCATTCAATATATGTACGTACTATATGTTGCGGATGAAATATTACTGAACCGGATCCATCTTCGGTTCAATCTTTGACCCAATTGAAGACGGCCTGACCTCACGATCGGGTTCGGCCATCATGGTAGCGTGATGAGGAAAGAACCTTATGGTTGCAAGGATAAGCACAATCCCGAGAAATTCGAGATACGTGATTGAGTTATATACGATTACAACTACCTTGAGGAGTGGGCAATCTTGTTGATCATGGAAACCGCTTCCACCCTCGAGAAAAGGGGAAAAACCCTACAATCGGACGGCCACCAAGAAGGATCATGAATTAATCTGACGGTCAAGGAAGGGAGGTAAATCCTATATAAACTAAAGCCTTATGCCCAACAGAGGTAACTCAATCGTTCTTCTTGCATTCTATTTCTCAGTTAAGCTCTGCAACTCGCCAGAGCTCTGTGGTGTTCCAATTAATGACTTAGCCTTCGGAGGTGGCGTTCTGTGGTGTTCTAATTACTGACTTAGCCTTCGGAGGTGGCCTCCTGACCCCAGGGTCAGGCCACGTCTAACTTTATTTCGCAGGTCATCCATAAGAGATCCAAGGGCTGAACAATTTTTGGACGCATCACTGTATATGCATGTTCATTAGTAACGGTAAATTGTTATTGCAACTATCTAATGGAAAATGTATTGTTTTCTGCTCCACTAATGACATACGTAATTGTACTGAAATGTTTTTTCGTTTCAATGCTTATAATGTTACAACTACTAAATATTTGTTCTTTATCACTTTTGATCTTTACCACTATATCAAAAGTATCATTTTCAACGACTTCTAATATTAATGCTAATTATGTATATCTAGCAGCGGAAAAATATTGCAGTCTTTAAAGTTATTAGTTTAACTCCAGTGGGAAGTTCCCGCCACTAGGTGATTATTTGGTAATATTCCTTTTATGTTTGTGTGTTTTAAGTAAGAAACAATTTTTCTTGTTTGTTTGCATTTTCACTATTTCTGGGTGCTAAAATTATGTATGGTTATATAACTCAAAAAAAAAAGACACAAATGAAACAAGAAAGGGACTTGGGTGCTAAAATTATGTATATAGTTATATAGAAGAAAGAAAAAGAAGAAAAAGAAGAAGACACAAGTGAAACAAGAAATGGACTTTTAGTTTTTAAGGTTTCAAAATAGCTAGGACGTTATATTTTGATGTCACTTAATCATTTCATTTTGCAACAATTTAGTTAATGCATTCGATAAATGTATGTTTAGTATGGCCGTAAATTATTATTGCAAGTGTGTAACGAAAAATGTGTAACTTTTTGCTCTAATTTGCATAGGTATTTGTGCTAAAATATTGTTTCCTTCCCATGCTTGTGATATTATATCATGACTACTAAATATATGTTTTTTACCACTATATCAAAGTATCTTTATTGATTACTTCTAATAGCAATTCTAATATGTACATCCAGTGGAGGGAAAACATTGTAGTATTTAAAATTACTGCTTTAACTATAGTGAGAAGTTCGCACCACTAAATGTGTATCTTTTGTCCCTACAACAAACAAATCAATATTGCTAACATATGTTTGTTTTCATTGCAGTACCATAAAGAAGTGATGAGAACCAGATTATAGGGGAAGGTGACAGCCAAAAGCAACGGAATGAAAGTGGGGACATAGGTCAAGTGATATATTTATTTCACGTTTTTTTCTTCTTCTTTTTTTAATCTTGTGGTGTTTAATATGCAAGTCTGAGAGACTTATCTCTAGATTTAGTCATCTATGACATTTGCATATCTTAATATCTTAAACTTGCTTTCTGGTTTCAATACTACAACTTAATTGTCTTCCATTGTTTGAAGCTTCAAACATTTTTGCGAATCATTTGTATGTAGAGTGTTACTTGATCCTATTTTAGCCATTAGTGACATGAAAATGTGACTTCATGAGCAAGTTCAAAAAATTTTGGTCCTTAAACGCATTTTAAAAGTGCGAATTTAGAAAAGTTTATGCTAAGCAAGTGCAATTTGATTTCTACATTTATTCAATGTATCTAGTTATTTTGGAAACTTAATATTAGTAACTTAGAGAATAAGAACCAAACAACCCCACAGAATCTTGTCTCCAAGTAAGGATTTGAGTGTAGCATGTATGATGGAGAACACACACTGAAAGTTTCTCCAAATTCTAAAGTTTCAATCTGGAGAAATGGCAACTGTTAAATCAGAAACTAGGGTCCCACGGGCAAACTAGGACATGGTATGTATCTAAGTTGGAGGATGGAGATGGCTACGTCTGAAGCTGTAGCAAGATGATCAAGTCAGCCTTTGGAATCAACCAACGATGAATTCTAATGTTCAAGTTGAGTTCTTAAAAAAATGTTGCAGACACAAACAATGATAGGAACAAGGGACATCTAGCTGGCTAAGGGAAAAATAGGAGAAGAAAAGGTATCAATTGGATTACTATGTTTGTTCTTCTCTTTAAGGCTTTGGTGTTAATCCTCTTTCATAAAATATCGTTTCTATTTCTCTCGTACCTCGCTCTGATACCCAAACTCTGAAGTTTTTTTAATCTTTTTATTTCTTATGATTTGAGCGGATTGGCTCAAGGAGAGGATTGAAAGAAAAAAACTTCACGATTCTAAATCTAAAATCGTATATTCGATCAATCTGTCGAAACCTTTTCTGTTCTCCTAGCACCTATCCTTTTCTTTTCTAGATCTTTGCACACCTCCAGCGACAATCCACCGAACCTCGCTCTGATACCACTTGTTAGGGATAATGGATGCACAACCACGAACAGAAAAGAACACAAGCAAAACACACAAGGGGAATTTAATGTGGTTCAGCAAAACCCTGCCTACGTCCACTAGAGAGAAAATGAGTTCCACTATTTTAGAAAAACCTCACACCACTCTCACACCCACAAAGTATTATCCTTTGCTTCCTTTGCCCAATCCTTATCCTCAGGATGGGTTCCTCAATCCCTACAGGGATTGATGCCTATAGGTTATCCCACGAAGATTATTTATAGGGAAACTTAAAACCCTAATCCCAATGTAATTACAAGTTTAACTCAATACTAGTAATTTACCCAAACCCTGTTTCAATTACAAATACAACTAAAACCATAATTACATAGACCCACAAAATACAAGACACCCAAACCCAACGGTTCGGAGGCTTTAGTTATGGTTGCTCTAGCTGCTCTCATGTGTTCTTGAGCTGCTTCCAAATTTGAACTTGAACAACTCCTCAGTAAGTGTTTTGAGTGGTACACAGCCTACCTTTCAAGATTTCCATATGATACTCTTCTCAAGAGTTTACATTTTGAGATTTAGATAAACCGGTGTGAAACTGAAGAGAAGGGATGGGTGGGAATGTGTGAGGAATCTAATCCCTATTCTCATAGAAGAATGACTCCCAAGTGTATATGTATCTACAATATCATTAGGTTGGTGGTGTTTTTTTAAATCCTGATCTTTAATTGCGCAGCACTGAAGTTGAGCTCTTACTGTGAAATCCCCGGATTTCTACCCCTTTAACCCGTGGCTTCAAAATCAAGAAAATCGGGCCTCGAGTTGACGGCAAATGTGGGCCATTCAAGTGGAGCCTTAAGGGTTGGAAATGGAACCAATGTTGGTGGATGACCCTTGTGATGACTCATCAACTCTCCTAAAGTTTAAGTGAAGAAAAAGATTAATCTCGATGGTGTAAAAATGGTGATTTTGGAACGTTCGTAGATCGGCGATGGAGAATCCGATTGACGCAAATAAGGTATCAAACCGAAGATCGTCGAAAGACCTTTCAAAATCGGAGTCCATTTGAGGGGTAAAATTGGGACCGGTTGAACGGCCGGTCGACCGCCCCAACCCCCCAGCCATTTTCCAGCTTCGGGGCAGAATCGGGTTTTTCATGTTTAAAACCCTATTTTGAGTTTCTAACCTCTCATACTCGCATTTTAGAAGGCTAGTACGAAGATGAGGCTAAAGGAGGAAGAGAAACCAAGGGAAAGTAAGGTTTCTAACCATTTGGACGCGTGCTAACACCCGGATCATTGCAGAAACGTTAGGAAAGGTAAGAATCATCAAACCCTCTTCTTTAAGCTTAGTTTTTGGAGTAGTTCTTCACAATAAATGATAGATTTGAGTAGTTGTTGCTTGATAGGTGTTTTGAATGCTTGCAAATAGTTTCATTTATGTTTCCCTTTGGTTTGTAAGTGATTTGTGCAAGTCGTTGTGGCTCTCAGACCAGGCCGAGAGCACTCGCGAGAGCCCAAAATTGGGGCTGTTTGATTGGGATGGAATTAGATCAAATTGAAGGTATACTTAGGACCCTATTGCTGCCAAATAGACATTCCCAAAGTTTCATTTTGATTCGACTTCGAATCGATGGTGAAATTTGATTTTTGCCGAAACTAGGTTGAGAAATGTGGGTTCGAAACTAGTTGGCAGATTAGGCTTTTGTTGGGTGATTTTTGGAACTTTATTAAAACCCAATTGACTTCTAATTTATGTCTAATGAGCCTCTTACATGATTAGGTTTATTTTGATTATAATCACCAACTTGTAAGTGTGACTTTGTAGAACCTTGGAGAGCTTATGCTAACTAAAAAGGTGAAAAATATACTCAACCTTATCTTGTATGTTTAATTATGTAATTAAATTTCACTATTAATAATATTGCCTTGTTTTAATATTTATTATCTTGTGATTATGTGTGGGACTTTGCACGAATGAAAAGTAAGCAAGTATATTTGCTTCTATTTTCAATATTCTTTGAAAACAATATGAGAATGTATGGGATGGATGAGATTGAATGGATTGAGTGTTTCTTTTACTTTCAAATTCTAAATCATTGATATGAAGATATATGGATGATGTTGAATTAAATTACTATTTTTATTTTATGTTTCAAACTAGGGTTGTGGGTTCGCCCATTACCCTAGTGAACTTACATGAGTATGCATCTAGACTTAAGTACATGAATGCTAAGTGTTAGTGTTTGGCTAGGTAACCTCAAGAGTACTACTACCCTTCCGGCAGGGGTATTGAAGCCGGTTAACCCGTGATGTTAGTGGCTGGGTCCTGAGCGTCAAGCAGGCCCACTATCATTATAGAGAGGTAGGGTTGCATATAATAGATAAGGGCTCATGGGCGCTCAAGACCGGTGAAATGATCCGTGAGAGGACATGGAGAGCATCATGTCCATTATATATGGACGACCACTGGGTTAAGGAATGGGATCCAACAAATGCCTCCCGTTGAGGATTTCATTCATAGGTGGAAAGGTATTGAACCAAAAGGGCACTAGGCATGAGGGGAGATATCCGGACCATATTTAGTACGAGATCGTATGACTTTGCACTGGGCTAAGATTATCCTTGACACGCGCCAATCTCATACCAAACGGTGATGTGAGAGAGTGGTGACCTATACCCCAACCATGGCTTGACAGGACTTTACCCAACAACCGTGGAGAACCCAATAGACGTCTCTTGTTGAGGGAGAGTGACTGAGACCGCCCAAAGGAGATTGGTGTACAAACTTAATGCGTGTCTACCATAGAGACTTCATGATAGAGTTAGGAGCATAATATCATAATCATTCATACATCATATCACTATCATTAATTACATTATCGATACTCAAACTATATGTGTGGTGTGGGATCTTGTGTACGAATGCACGATATGATGTGGAATCTTGCGGACGAATGTATGATAAGATGTTGAATTGACCTCACTGAGTTCTGTTGAACCATTCCTTTTTGTATGTTTGTTTCTATTAGAATATTCTGCAGGTTATGAGAACTCCTTCCAAGTGGAGGATTCGTCGTCGGCAGGCTTTCTTGAAGGAGTGACTGAAGAAGATGTAGACTTGCATGGAGCTTCATGCCTATGCAAAGACTATTCTTATGAGGTTGGATTCCATTAGGGAATCAGTTTAGTTTAATTTCCGCTGCAACAAACTATGTTTCATTCAAACTCTGATGTCCATTTTGATTAACTTTAGATATATGGATGACTATAACCTTTTGATCAATCAAGTTTAATAACTTTATACTTGAACTTGATTTATTCTTGTCCTTTTAATTATGCTATATCTTGTGTTGTATGGAATTGTCACTGAACCTAAGATCCTGCGGTGTATCACCCCCACGGGTATTCGGGTATGGCCGGATCTGGCTGGGTGGGGTGTGACACTTACATTTTGTTGCCTTATATTTATATATTAAAAAAAAATCCCATACGATGATAGAGTTGAGTAACTTAAATCAAATCTAGCTAGATATTTCAACTGTAACCCACCCTCAAAAATCAAAACTTTAAATCAAAAAACATATTGGGACTTAGGACAAGCCAAATTGGATTAGGGGCATCACAATTAAATTTGCACCCTGGATGGAATCCACCTCATTCTAGGCTTACATAACTACTTGTATAATAACAAGACCACCTTGGGTGTCAGACCCCAACTTCAAATGGTCTACGGCACCCAAAGTAATGGCCATCCAGTTGCAACTATCGATGGACAACACATGTCCTACAATAAATCATAACCGCATAAGTTAGAATGCCATGATTTCTTCTCTTCTTTGTAGTTCTTCAGTAGCACCAAACGAGCCTTTGATGCTGACATTGTTCGTGCCCCTCTCACAATCTCACTAATCTCTTCTTTCAATTTTCTCAATTTTTTTCCATTTCAGACAAAGAAATAGTAGAACAATGAGAATTCATGTGATTGAGATTCACTTTCAACCTTTCTCTCATGCCCTAATTGTCTGATCTTATTTTTTACTCTCTTCTCCATTTCTTCCTGTTGGTGCAGATTTCACCGGGGGTTATGAACCACGAACCACACCCAACTCTTCAAATTTGGTTTGCTCTAGTCCTGAATCCACTCTTACCTGCAAAGCTAAAGAAAAATTGTTAGAAACGTAGCCGATCAGTTGGATCGGCGTTTCGTCTCTAACGGTCAAGTCAGTTAGTATCTAAGGATTAGCGTTGCAGATAAGCTCCTGAGAGCTTAAGGAATGTTTGAATGTATTTAGGGCGAGAAGATGCAAGCAGTTTTTTAGTGAATTCGAATGTCTTACCATCTAAGCACGCCTCAACCCTATTTATAGATTCCTCTTTCTGACTCTGCCTTCTCTCAGCCATCGATTGAGTGTTATAGAACCCGATGGTTAAGATTAGATCTTTGTATGGCTTCCGGGTTGAACCTATATTGGGTCCAAATCATAAGTTAAAACCGGTTCATCCGGATGAACCGGGTTTGGGTGATTTATTCATAACACGAAGCTCCAAGCCTATTGATCAGGTTGAAATCAAATTGAAACTCTAGTCAGGAGGTTTAAGTTCTTTTCTCTGGCCTCCTTGAAACTGCCTTTGTCTGATCAGCTTCAATTTGTCTCTTCATCTAATCTAGGCCACAAGAATTCTTCATTATTTGAGCTCATCTCCAGTCATGAGAAATTATTCAAATGTTGAGTTCATCCTTTAGTTGGAAGAATTCATCAGAATTTTTTATCTCAAGTCCCAACCTATAGAGCTCATCAGAAACTTTCGAGCTCATCCTTTGACCAGCTGAGTTCATCAAAAATCCTAAGTTCAATCTATTGGATCATAGAGCTTATCAGGATCCTAAGCTCATCATTTGATCAAGGGAGTTCATCGGGTATCGTCAAATCCTTCTCTGAGCTGGAGAGTTCATCAATAAATACTGGATTCGATCAATGCCATCGTTAGTTATTTTTTGCTTTTGAAGTTAATTGTCAACCTTGAATAATGATTCTCAAATTTGCCTTCCACATGGTGAGATTGGATTCGTCAACATTTGAGTTTCCAAAACCACTTGAATTAATTTTCGAAACCATAATCTTGATTTGTCGCTTGAACTTCTCCGGAAATTAATTTTTCTTGCCTTGGGAAGATGCTTAATCTCTGTAATCATTTCAAAGATAAAGCTCAGCCCCCGAATCATCTCAAATATCTGATGAAGACCTCAGCTTGTCAGCCTTTTCCATCTCCTCTTAAATGCTAGCCTTCGATTTTCTGCAGATGTGGTTGATCTTCCGGCGCATATTTCCAACGCCTTTTTCTCGACTTACCCATCTTCTCCACGTATTCAAATGTATCATTCCAAAACTTAAGTGATTACTCTCAAATATCGATTCGGATCAGTCACAGCCATTGATTTTAATCATCGCATATTTTCCCTCCAAATTTTAAGAGTTTCCAATCACATCGTTCTACCTCCTATATTTACTCGATCTTTGTTGCCTCTTTTCTTCTCCATCTTCCCCTCAACTTTCTTTTGCCTTTCTTGCTCATCTATAACTTACTTCATTTTGTTGAATAGTATTCAAACCTCCTTTTTCTTTTTCTTTTTTTTCCCTTCTTTTTCCTCCTCTCATGAGTCATTCCGCTAGGCCTTCTAGTCCTAGTTCTACTTCCAAATTTGGAACTCCTTCAAAACCTAACTCAGAAAGGAGCTCTGCTGGTCCTTCTTCTTGCCAAGCCCCTAACTCAAATTGGGACCTTGTTCCCTTTGCCCATTACGAGGTAACAATCCCTTATGAATCCATAGATGATAAAAAAGTGGAGAAAAACCCAAAAACTACTGGCCCTGAATGGTATCCTTCCAAGATCAAGAAGTCCAAACTATCTTCCTATTTGCGGGATTATTGTTTTCCTCCCGAGGTTAAGGCTTGGACTCCTGAACCTTATGATTGTGCTCATCTGACTACTCCTGGTGTCATCGTTGTTAATATCAAGAGATCAGAGGATAGGTTTAGAATTCCCCTGATTCCTTGGGTTAAGTCTCTCCTTGACCATTACAAAATATGTCAATGCCAACTAACTCCAAATAGTTGGAGACTTGTCTACTGTTTCTTTGCATTCGTTCAAAAAATGGGATGCAATCCCTTTGTTAATCCTTTTAGGAATTACTATACTCTGAAAGTTGGAAGCGAGCGTGGCTACCTGCACTTTTCAAGGAGAACCAGCATCAGCACCGAGGAGTTGGGCGATAGTTCTATCTTGCAAATTCATCTATTCCACATGATAACAAAGGCTAGAGGAAAAAGTATTTCTCTTGTGCTATCTGCTTCCCCAACTACCGCTTTCATTGGTGTTTGCATTCCATTGAGTCTATAGCTCCTTTTAACTAGAGGCCTCCTTTCGATGGACATGATCAGCAAACCTAGGACTTGCTCCCCTCTGGAGACCGAATTGATGTGAATGAGTTCAAGACTGATGGTGGGTTAGCCCGTTACAATCTTCTGCCAGGTATACATCTTTTCTTTTCTCTTTTTCCTTTATATATATATATATATATATATATATATATATAATCAAACATTTAAACAAATTCCATCAAATCATGAAAAATAATGGATTAGTCATTTCACTAAGAAAAATGGAACTATTCCAAACAAAGATCCGATTTTTAGGCCACAACATTCACCAGGGAACCATTGTCCCCATTGATAGGTCTTTAGCCTTTGCCGACAAATTCCCTGATCTTATCCTTGATAAAACCCAACTGCAGAGGTTCTTAGGAGCCCTGAACTATGTCAGGGATTTCATCCCACAAATTGGATCCCATTGCGAGCCGCTTTATTCTCGGCTCAAGAAAAATCCTACACCATGGTCACTGCACCACACCAAGGCTGTCCAAACCATCAAACACCTTGTCAAGACTATACCATGTCTTAGCCTTGCTAATCCTGACCTTCCCAAAGTTGTTGAAACCGATGCTTCTTAGCTAGGTTACGGAGGTATCCTCAAACAAATTGATCAAGGGAAGGAGGTACTTGTCCAATACACCTCTGGAGTTTGGAATCCAACCCAGAAGAATTACAGTACTATTAAAAAAGAAATTTTATCCATCATTTTATGCATTCAAAAATTTGAAACGGATTTACTTAATCAGAAATTTTTAGTATGTGTTGATTGCAGTGCTGCAAAACAAGTATTGAAAAAAGATGTTCAAAACATTGCTTCAAAACAGTTTTTTGCTCGTTGGCAAGCGTTATTGTCCAGTTTTGATTTTGACATTGAGCATATCAAAGGTGAATCCAATTCCATCCCTGACTTCCTAACCCGTGAATTCTTACAAGGATGCAAGACTACCAATACTCCACCTTTCGATACCATCCAATAAATCCCCTCTTTGCCCGAGACTATTTAACAATTCAGATAGATTATCCATGGAATAATGGGACCATCAATCAAACAATTTACCCTTTCAAGAAATGGCTCGTCAACAAAACCAAAGAAACAATAACCTCTGTCCATCCCCCAATGGACCAAATCAAATTAAAAATTGAGGGTATAGATGTTTTAGCTACCCCTTTTAAAAACAACGAAGGTCTTAAAGGTGGAAGTCCTAAAAATGTTGGACAATTAAGCAGATCTGAAATGCTTAATGAGATTGAATCCCGTTTAAGCAACCTCATCATTCTTGATACTCCTGCAAAATCTGCAGAAGTGTCTGCCTCCAATACCACTCACCGAATCAAAACGATTCAAGATGAGTTTGATTCTAGATCTGATTCAAGTGTGCCCATCACTAAGTCAGTCCATGAAATCTAGGTTTTCTTTTACAAAACTAGTCACTCAATGTTTCAATCAACAAAACTAGCTAAAATTCAGTTTGTATTTACAAAACTAACCAAAATAGTGATTTTTTGTTTCTTTGGACTTTTACCCCTAAAGTTGACCATACCAACATAGGGTGAAAATGTCCAGAGGATATGAAAATATGGTGACTTTTCTCTTGTAGACAAAATAGTGATTTCTCCCTTCAGTGTCTTCAGTTTTAGGGATATAAAAGGTCCAAAAAGAATGAAAAATCATTATTTTGGTTAGTTTTGTAAACCTAAACTTATAACTAATTTTGTTAATTGAAACAATGAATGGTTACTTTTGTAAAATAAAAAAAAAATTATAAATAACTAATCATGTAATTTCCCCAAATCCTTCTAGCTGACAATCCATATAATTAGCCAATATCAATGTTGAAACCACCTATAGAAAATATGGACTGGAGCGAACAGCTGGAAATGAAAACATCAAATTCCCTTGAGACTCCTAAATTATTTGCAAGCTATAATGAAACTTGATGCATTACAGGTTCAAATTTAACTCTTGTTCATATTTGGGCTCACAGCTTAGACCCAGAAAAAATTGGGGTGAAAAAAAAAATGTTGAAACATAAAAAAACAATTACTCACGACAAAAAAGTTCATATCAAACCTGTATTCCTCATTTTGTAAAACAATGCCTCTTCGGACGCTCTCAATTGAAAACCTCAATAAGTAAAATGTGAAGCCTAGCGCAAGTTTCTCTTAGCATTCTAAAACCAGGAAGTTTTAACATCCCTAACTACTCGCAAAATTACAACAATGGATCATGAGCAAGAAAAACAAATGGAGCTCCAGCCAATGAAGCTTCTGCTTCAGATCCTAAAACTGGGAGATGTATGATGAGCATCAGTATTCCATATCATCCATGTTTGGCATTCGACTAGGAACCGTGCTTTTTGAATCTGGGCGGTCAATAATAGCTGCCTCTGTGGTTGTCATTAGCAAAGAGACACTGCAACAGAACAGACGAAAGTTTGTAAATTGACAAGACTGAGAAATTGTACAAACAGCGAATGAAGTTGTAATGTTGACCTGGAAGCATCCAAAAAGGCTGTTCTGATAACTTTGAGAGGATCTATGATTCCAGCTTTCACCATGTCAACATACTCACCTGGCTCAACACAAGAAGCACACCGAATGATGAATCAACATTTTAGGCAGAGCAACAATTGATTCAAGACCAAGGGTACTTCCAAATGAAACATGCAGAACTAAGTGATGAATGTCAGGAAGAAAAAAAAACAAATCCAATAATTAAGCTAGGGCTGGGATTCAGGATTTCAGCAAAGTCAAATGTCTTGAGCACAAGACCCACAAGGGCGACAGTAAATGCCAAGTTGATTCGGTTCCAGATAGATCAAACCCTCCTTAAATCATTGCTTGACCTCAATTTGCTCAAACGGAAATTTTTAAGAGATTCAAAATTTAACCAATATACTAGGATTGGGATGCACAAGTTCAGCCAATTTGAATGTCTTATAGCACAAAATCCACAAGAGAGAGGAGACAAAGCCACGAGAAACCAGTTCCAGATAGGTCAAACCGCCCATGATGAGTTTGATATGGGTTGAATGCAAAACCCAAGCCCCAAGACTCTCTTTTTGGGTGGTTTTTTTTTTTTTTTGGGTGGAGGGGGGTAGTTGAGGGGACAGGGTGGGTGTGGGAGACAGCAGGGAGATTTTTGGTCAAAGAAGTTCAAACTATTGGGCTTTAGCCTCAAATATTCCAAGACAATCAAGCTTTTTATACTCTCAAAAGAATGAAACGAAGTAGGCCTCTACCACCCTAAATAACAAACCTTTAGAAGCATCATAGCCGTGGTTAAGATCATCCTGTTCCAACAGCTTGCCAAGAACTATTGATCCATTAGCACCAGCATTTTCAGCAATAGTGAATGTGGATGCCTGCAAGAAAGCAACCTTATTCTCATAACATACTAGAGACAACGAAAAAATAATACCCAACCCTCCCCCGACCCGAAAAGGAGAAAAAGGAAGAGGATTTCTTGGACCTTGAGAGCATTCTGGATTATTTCAACTCCTCTTTTCTGGTCACTGTTAGCAGTTTGAATATTCTCCAGCACCTTTGTAGCATACAGGAGGGCAACCCCACCACCTGTCTGAAACAATCACCTTCTGTTCTATGGGAAAAGACATTAAGCCATCCAATCACAAATTTACCTGGCAAGATACCCTCTTCCACAGCTGCCCGTGTAGCATTTAAAGCATCTGTCACCCGATCCTTCCTTTCCCCAACTTCTGCCTCACTAGCCCCTCCAACCTGTACCACATATTGATGATTGCAATAGAATAAGTCTATTAGAACATCAGTCAACATGGAATGCAAGAAGGGAGCTTGCCAAACCTTAAATACTGCAACACCGCCAGATAGCTTGGATAATTGTTCTTGTGCTTTTTCCTTGTCAAATGTGGCAGTACTTTTCTCAATAGTTGTTCTAAGCTGTTAAACACATTCCTGTCAGTTAATCTACCTTCACTTTTTGCAGTTTCATCAATTTTACAATAAGACTAGGCACAATATTTGTAACAAGTCAGCCACTGGTGTTTTAATCTGTGATGAGACGGAGAATCATTTACAGTTCCCAAACATTCAACATCTGTGAACTTAGTACGAGTGCCCAAATTGGAAGCCACAGCTTGAGGTCCATTTTGACATCTGAATGAGTCAAGAGGAATAATTATGAACTCCTTGATCAGAAAACTTTAACCAGAGTGCCCAACCCTGGGTTAGATCACTTTGATTGGAGCCTTGAGAATATCTGTTTATGTGACTCTGTCCGGCTTAATCAGAAAATGAAAGACAGTACACCAAATATAAAGTCACATAAAGGGTTTTTTTTCAGCCATTAGAATATAACTTGAACAACTAGCATTACTATTTCTAGTTCATTATTCTTGTTATGTACTTAATTCCATTAAAAATCTCCCGGTTGAAGCCACAGGTGTGTCTAACTTATTTCTGTTCTCTACTGAGTTTCTTCAGAACCATTCATAATTTCAAATTTGGTCTAGACATCCGAATCACTACACTGGGCCCCCACTGCTCTTAATATAACCATTTGAGTAGCATAAATCTGGCTAAAATCTGTTAATGGAGACAGTAAACAACACATGAAGCCATTTGAAGGGTTTTTCAGTAAACCATACATGAAGGCACAAAAATGGTTTTTCAGTATTTTTAATTTGAAATTCTGGGTGTTCACTTAGTACAGTAAATTACCTTCCAGTTCAGACACACGTGTCTACCTTATTGCTCTTCTCTATTCAGTTCAGAACCATTCATATTTGATTTAAACATTTTCAATTCGATATGATCTTCCTTGAATTGATCTAATTTAAGTAATATTTCATAGTCTAATGTATCATGCATTGAAAACTTAAAGATATCACTCAGTGACTTGTGTTTTGCTTCAACATAAGAAAGTAGGTAGCTTAATCAGAGAGAGAGAGAGAGAGAGAGAGAGAGGGGTTCCAGCCACGAAGGGAGCGTATATTAGACTGGAACTACAATCCCAATCATAGGGAGCTGCACCAAAAGAATGACTTGGGATTCTGATTAATTCATTTAGGTTGTCCATATCTCAGTGCATGACAAGATGTGTATCCGCATGTACACAATTAGAATATCAGTAGTGGACTTGAAAATATTAATTTAATAATTCATTTGGGTCATCTATACTTGAATACATGCAAAATGTGCATTTGCATGTGTGACTTTACTAGAGTGTGTGTATGTATATATGTATTGGGTTAAGGTAAAAGTGGGCTAAATACCCAAAAAATCATTTCTACGTGGAAATCAGCACCTCAAGATGGTTAGGAAAAAGTACAAGTTCGATCATTGTCAACAATATATCGGTTTCCGGCTGGTCAAAACTATGGCCAGGACCAAGATTTGCATGCTTTCTAATGGACACCCTTCATTTCCCCAAGTACGCATTTGGCAACCACATCTCATTGGTTTCTCCCTCTAAATCCCACTCCCCTTGTTTGGCCACATAATTATGCCTGTAAAGACTCCGATTTTAATCTCCACCACCATATCTTAGGACACAGAGGTTCCCTCCCATGGGTTTCTGCATTGAGGTAAATATCCAGGACCAACAGTTTATGTTGGGTGGGTAGGCGCTGTCTAACATTATAGTCCATACATATCCTTTTGCCTGTACTTTTGGTTAGGAAGAAGTTTAATTGGCTGGTATTACTGCCCCTTCTATAGGTAATCAGATGTTCCTCTCTTTTCTCAAAGAAACTGTTTACAATGGAAAGATCCTAAACTACTGCAAAGTCTGGGGTTGAGTTCCTTTCCTTGTTCCCTTTCCTAACCCCATAGCCACCATGAAATCCTTCCTGTATAGAATCTTTCCCAACATGTCCACACAGGTCCTCCATAATCTATTCGTGTTGGCCAAAATGCTATGATGGAAATCATCAATGTTTCCCTGAAGATGATGCCTACAACTTTCATCCAATCCTACTTTGTGTGCACAGGCACAAACAATGGATGGTTTCATGGTCATAATCCTGCCTCCCATCCTTTGACCTCTGATACATCATCCTTTGTAATGCCCCCCCCCCCCCCCTTGCTTTTATTACTACAATCCCCCGAATACAGAAGTTTGGAATCATCCAATAACTAAACAAATGGTATGAACTGAAAATAAACCTAACAACTCAATAAGAAAACCCTAAATACCTGTTCACATCGTTCTTCAATAAGCTTCTTGTCACCACCACCATGTAGCACAATAGTGTCATCAAGCGAGACAGTGACCTGTTATCTAGAGAATAAGTGAAAGCTCAAATCCAAATGAAATCCTTGTCCACATTCTATAGATTAAAATGCTAACAAACCTTTTTGGCAGTACCAAGCATTTCAAGTTGGACTTTGTCAAGATGCAATCCACGTTCTTCAGTGATGACCTGCTTATAAACGATGAGTTGTAATAATTTTGCAATTCAATACAAGAATATTTGGGTGCAGAATAAATTTCACCTCTCCTCCCGTAAGAATGGCTAGATCATCCAAGTTTGCTCTTCTGTTTTCTCCAAAACCAGGGGCTTTAATGGCACAGACCTATATTTAGTGCATAAAGCTTCAAAGTCAACATGTACATCGTAAAAGTACGTATGACCAACACAAAGGCAGAATCATATGCTTGAATAACCACCAAATAGAACACTGTGAAACAACTATAATCTGTTTGTACACCTCGATATGGTGGCCATTAAAAAAATAAAAAAAAACCAGAAAACCATATACCACATCAATGGCATAACCTTCTTCTGAGAAGCAAACACACAGCAGCCAAATGTGGAAATAAAAAAATTACCTTAACTCCAGCACGTTGTTTGTTGAGTATAAGCATCGCCAGTGCATCACTCTCAACATCCTCAGCCACAATTAGCAGGGGTCTATTTTTCTAAGTAGAAATTTAAAAAAAAAAAAAAAAAAACGAACTCTTTGAAGTCAGCAATGCAAATCTTAAAGAGGCTCATTCAGTAGCATGGAAAACTGAATACGTTTCCAACAGAGAGAAGAATCCATGAAAGATGCATTATTACCTTCAGAGCCAACTCCAAAATTCTGACAAGAGAGTTCAAATCTGAAATCTTCTTGTCATGAATAAAAATCAGGGGATATTCCAACTCCTGTCATACATGCAAATCACAATGTTTATAAAATGTTAATCCTCCAATAAGGTAATGGATACCAAAAAATCTCTTAAAAACAGATGATGTTATGACTTAGGATTTACAAAGCAACAGGAAGGGAGTTCAGGTGTACATTGAAAAACGCCACACACACACACACAGAGAAGAATAGTCAATAGTGTTAACATGAAAGGAAATAAAGTGAAACATCTTCCAACTCAACCTTACATAAATCATGAATTCAGCAGCATTATGAACTTATTTAGCAATTTGAAAGTTCTTTAATATCCCTCAAATAAGGGAAGACAGTATCTTGTTTCATCCTTTTAGCAGGATCCTTGTTCTCATCCACACACACCCAGAGGCTTATGGAAAATATAAGACAAACTATGCAAAAAAGTAAAGCATATATTCGATATTAGAGTCTGTATATCCTTTAGCACAATTCATAACAAAAACTACTATGGCAGATTTAATCCCCATGTTCTTGAATGTAGGTTACTAATTTAGATCAGTTGAGAGGAATTAAAGGCTTGAAGTGCAAATGGAACCACAAAGACATTCATACTCACACATTTTTGAGTCTTAGAATCTGTAATAAAATAGGGGGATATATATCCCCTAGTAAGTTTCATGCCTTCCACCACTTCCAATTCGTTATCCAAAGTATTTCCATCCTGCAAAGTTTTTAGGCTGGGATAAATAGTCTACCAATATTATATCTGTTGGAGTTGCAAACACATTACTTGTCAAGAAGAAACAATAAGGAAAACATCTAACCGCAACAGTAATGACCCCTTCCTTGCCAACTTTCTCCATTGCCCTAGCTATCAGTTCCCCTATTTCACGTTCACCATTTGCAGAGATGGTTGCTACCTGTTTCAATGTAAGACTACATCAATAATAAACAGAGTGTTGGACAAGGCTAAATTAATCAAACACCACAAGAGACCATGTGGAACTTCCTATGGTTGACAATACTACATGCAGAAATAAAAAACTGTACAGTTTAGAGCATCTAGCCAAAGGCTATTTGGGAAAATTTTCGGCTTCAAAAAAAAAAAGGAAGAGCAGAACAACAGTTTTGCTAATTTAAGCTAAAAGTTTTTCTTCAGAGAGAAAGCACACTTAGAATCATAGTTTAAAAAACTTTACAACGTGTCAGAAATCCTGAGAATCCCAACAATCAAGTGAGCGTGTCAGAAGTCCTGAGAATCCCAACAATCAAGTGACAAGATGACATCTGAGACACAAAAAATGCTTAGTTTCAAATAACTCAACCAAAATTCTGAATATTTAGAAAATCTCGGTGAAATCTCGAACATTTCAAGAATTTTGACCTCCTACAGAGGAAGTTAGATGCTTGTATTATTGCATTGTTGGATTAGGGTAATACAGCGTAGGAGGAAGTTAGATGCTCGTATTATTGCATTGTTGGATTAGGGTAATACAGGGTAGCAACCAGCAAGCCATCTATGAGTTGTGCATTATTCATTGTACTTGGGTTCGGTGAAGTAGAATGCAGTGTGAAGTGAATATTTCACTGAATCTTATTGTTGGCTATAGAAACTTCAACTGCTTCATATATTGCATAGTTATACCTCATACCACTCAAATAAGGTGTAGAATAGTCAATTGCAGGTTTCTACTTAGGATATCAAAACATCATACTTGGTGTTTTTGTTTACGAAGTGAACTATGGCCATTTGCCTTCCAAATATCATTTTACAGAAGGGAAGGAAAATGCACAAAAGCCAAGAAACTTGACCCAAAAATGGTAGCAAAGACAAGTTTTTGAACCTTGTTGTAAATATGAATTACTGCATATTATATACATTTGGAACTTTAAATGTTTAATGAAACATAATTGACAAGTAAATTGGGCAATAGTTGACAAGTAAAACTAGATCAAAGCCTTGGTAATTCCTACTACAGACTACAGATACAAACTCTTGTCAAACAATTAAGTCAATATTACATCTACCAAGCAAAATACCTTCTGATCTCAATGAGATTTTAAACCATGGTGGGAGATCTCACGAGATATCTCGTTTTTTCACCTTGGCGAGACGAGATGGAGGTCGAGATCTACGAGTTGGGATATCTCGCTCGAGATCTCGCCATATCTCGCCATATCTCGCCATATCTCGCCCTGGATCTCGCTGGAACTCTCAATTTTTGCCTTTTTTTTGTAGATTTTGGCTGAATTTTCACTTGCAACAACTCTTAGCACATCTACAACAAGGAAGATCAATCATTTTCTACTTGTCTTATGAATTTATGATTTAATGACTTATATAGAACTTCTAATGGTTGTATAATTATTTTATTCTTGAAAATTGAGATTGTGATACTCATATGGATGGAATTTTGATAACATTTAAGTTAGTTGATGCATTTGATATACTTGCTTTTCATTTATATGCTTTAAAGGTTCTATATTACATGTTGTATAACATTGCATTCCCTAATCCTACTACATTTCAGTTTCACACTATGGGTAGACTTAGAAATCATACATAGGGTTGTTTCTGACAAATCCAAGGCCACCAACGTGTTCAAAAGGCCTTAAAAAAGCTAAATATCAAGTTTCCACCCAATTGGGACCCTAAAACCCACCGAGATGGGCTACCGAGTGGACGCCAAAAAATTGTATATCTCAACCGAGATCTCACCGAGATGGTCGAGATCTCTCTTTTTCAAGGTGGCGAGATCTCTCTCGAGAGCGAGATCTTCTACCATGTTTTAAACTATGATTTACAATGAAGGTATTCGCCTTTACTGCCAACCAAGGGTACAAATTCAAATCACTAAATTGTGTGCTTTTTCTTTCCAATTTGAAAGCTTAAATATGTTTATTCATGTAGGTAATACTCCATATATATTCAAATCTATATGGGAAAGATCCTTACCTGGATTCGCTTTCCCTTTTATAAAGTACTTGCGACGGAAGAAAATCTGGATCCACATTCTCGTTCTACCACCAAAGCTCTACCGGGGTGAATCCACAATCACTAGGAAAGGGAATTATTTCCACAACTCAAATGCCGTGTGGAAAGGATGGAAAAGTGATCTAAAGCAAAGGAAGTAAACCTCAAATGGGTTTCTCCTTCCTACGTTTCTTGGAGAAAAGGCGAGAGAGATGAAAGCGGCCGTTTATAGAAAACTTACGTAATGCAAATCACTCTCACTTATGTGGTGGTTACCAAAATATATAATCCTATTTTGTAACCGCCCTAATAGTGAGTTTCCAAAATTTCCCTTGGGCATTTAATTTATTAATTATATTAATAAATTCCAACATCTCCCACTTGCACAAGGGCAAGTGTTAATCTCTCAATGTGTCCCAGACACATGTATATCCTAGATATCCACATTCAATCTCTCTGCTATGTATCCCAGATACATAGACCTCTTGTGTCCCAGACAATAACATCCACAAATCATACTGGCAAAATGAGTTGTGCGACCGGTGATATACCTGCACGTGTGAGCCCCAAACTAGAAACCTTCCCAGAAGGCCAGAATGGCACATCACTCAAAGAAACATATCAAATAAGTAGTAGTATACCACAGTGTCCTAAGTTTATTCAAACTCACCAGACTAAAGGTATCTCGATCCCTCTGAGAGATCACCTTCTTGTCCTTAAAATGTTCACTACTGTAACACATACAGTTGGCGCCAACAAACACTTTTAGGGTGCAATTGAATCAAACATTTCCTTTCGCCCCAAACCATCACTACACTTAGGATTGACTCCTTCCCGGTAGTGCCCCTTTAGGTCGAATCTATCATGACCATAGGTAACACCCCAAAGTAGCCACATCAACCCTTCGTTTCATAATGTCGTCGAAAGTCACTAAGAACACTAATGGACCATAAAGTCCAGGACTCACACAATGAGAGGAGCAGGGATCCATCCTCTTATTTCCAATGATCGCTAAGCACACATAGTATGATATATGTGCTATAATTGAGCATTCTATATACAATAGAACGTATGTCCATCTCAACACCATACAGGTCTTAGTCTAGTCGCAACCTTTTGCGCCTAACCCGAGTTTTTTATTGTCTCCACCCTAGCGCCACATAAAGTACTCGCATCTGGCTCCTATAAACAACATGAATAGTGGGAACATTCATGTCGATTCTCTTCACAATAGAGAAACTCATCTTGATTCCAAATCAAGGCGACATCATGATTATGAATTGACCTACACAAAGTCATTCACAATCCGTCTCATCTATGCTCGCCTTCAAGGCGCCAGAGGCGAATGCTCGTGTGAGTGAGCCATTCTCTTGCCTATTAGCATATCTTGTTTTATGCTAGAAGAACACAATCACACAGAAAGTGAATAAAATAAATGCTGGAATGAACTCATATTACTCAATAATAAGAAAGTTTCAGTACAAAAGTAAGTCACAATCTACGCAAGCCCAAGGATTTTACATGAGAAATAAAAACATCCTTAGTTATAGGTTTGATAAGAGGGTCAGCTACCATCTGACTAGTAGATATGTGCTTAAGTACAACTTTCTTCCTTGATATAATGTCTCTAACAAAGTGATATCTCAACTGTATATGTTTGGTCTTCCCATGATACTTAGGGTCCTTGACATAGCTAAGAGTTGCCATACTATCACAGTAGACAAGGGCAACCTCTTTGGATGTCATCATAATTCCAGTATGTCGAAAGAATCTCCTCAACCAAACAGCCTCTTGAACCGCAGCTGAACATGCCACATACTCTGCTTCCATAGTCGAGAGGGATATACAAATCTACTTCTTGCTACACCACGAAATGGCCCCGCCATTCAGCAAGAAAGCATATCCAAGGTTGATTTGCGCTCATCAATGTCTCCAGCCCAGTCGGCATCGTTATAGCCAACTAACCGCAAATTCGATCATTGGCAACACAGCATGTAGTTACTCATTCCTCTGAGATATCTCAATATCCTCTTGACTGCTTTCCAGTGCTCTATGCCTGGGTTTGATTGGTACCGACTAACCAAACCCACTGCATAAAAAATATCCGGCCTAGTACACATCATAGCGTACATTAGGCTACCCACCTTGGAATATGGAACTCTTTCCTTCTTGGTTTTCTCCTCTGGAGTCTTAGAACCCATATCAAGGCTCAAATGCAAATCCTTCTCCACTGGAGTATCAATTGGTTTGCAGTTGTGCGTCTGGTATCTCGTCAAGACATTCTCAATATAGGTCTCCTGAGATAAACCCAGTAATCTCTTTTTCCTATTTTTGACAATCTTGACACCAAGCACATAGCTTGCTTCACCCATGTCCTTCATATAAAATACGGAGGACAACCATTTCTTAATGGTTTCCAATAGCTCCTTGCTATTGCTAGCCATAAGTATGTCATCTACATACAGTATCAGAATGACATAATTACTATCAGATCTCTTGGTTTAAACACAGTGGTCTTCCTCAAGCATGGAAAAACCATTTTCCATCATAGCTTGGTGGAAGCACACATTCCATTGTCTAGATGATTGCTTTAAGCCATATATGGACTTCTTAAGCTTGCACACTTTGCGCTCAAGTCCATTTGCTTCAAAGCCTTGAGGTTGATCCATATAGATCTCTTCCTCAAGTTCTACATTGAGAAAAGCAGTTTTTACATCCATCTGATAAAGTTCCAAGTCCAACTGAGCAACAATGGCTGGTATAAGGCGGATTGAGGCAAACCTAACCACAGGGGAAAAAGTTTCATCATAATCAACGCCCTCTTGTTGGGTGTAACCCTTAGCCACTAAACGAGCCTTGAATCTCTCAATAGATCCATCCGCCTTTCTCTTGATCTTGAGAACCCACTTGTTCCCAATTGCCTTTCGGCCCGGCGGCAAGTCAACCAAGTCCCAGACATAATTAACTTTCATCAACTCCAACTCTTCCTCTATTGCTTTCAACCATTCCTTTGAGCTTGACCCCGCAAGAGCTTCTTGCACGCTCTTCGGTTCATGCTCATCGACTGAAGTCATCTCACAGTCGATCTCTTCAGGAATTACCATGTAGGCTTCATCCTCTATGTCGAAACGTCGACGAGGAACTAGCATGCGCCCACTATAGCACAAGTGCATGTCAGATTGCTCACCGTCTGAGGTAGCTATCACATCTGCACTCCCACTCCCATTAGGATCTTCTGGATGAGCCCCAGGTTCATTATCCAAAATCTGAATCCCATGAGTGACAAGACCACTATCTTGTATTTCAAAGAATTCCGATGATTCTTTGTTAACTCCTAAAAGAGATGGAAAATCATTCTCCAAGAATGTTGCATCCCTAGACTCAAGTTCCGTCCTCCTCTCACTTTCATCTAGTCCAATAAAGGCATGGCCCTTTGAGGGTTCTGAATATCTCACAAAGATACACTTTCTTCCTCTGGGTCCAAGCTTTCCATATTGGTGAGAAGTAGAGTGAACATATGCTGCACATTCTCATACGCGCAAGTAACTCAAATCTGGCTTCCTTCCGGTCTACAACTCATATGGTGTGGAAGGAACCGATTTGGTTGGAACTCTGTTGAGGATATAGGCCGCAGTCAGCAAAGCATCTCCCCAATAAAAGATGGGTAGATTTTCCTACGCCATCATGGATCTCACCATGTCTAGCAAGGTTATATTCCTCCTCTCAGCAACCCCATTTTGCTGTGGAATCCCTGGAATAGTAAGTTGTCTAGATATCCCCTTTTCATCACACAACCCTTTAAACATATCGGAGAGATACTCTCTACCTCTATCCGTTCTAAGAGTTTTAATCATTTTATCTAACTGATTCTCAACTAAGCAAATGAATTTCTTAAAACATTCTAGAGCTTCTGACTTACGAGAAATTAGATAAATGTGACCATACCGTGTATAGTCATCTATGAATGTGATGAAATAAGCCTATCCTTTTCTAGTATGCACATTCATGGGTCCACACACATCTGAATGGATAAGTTCTAAAAGAAGAGAGGCTCTCAAAGCCTTTTTAAATGGTTTTCTAATTTTTTTTCCTGCTAGACATGACTCACAGGTTGGCAAATCAGATAGTGAACCTTGGCCTAAGAGACCTTCTCTTGCCAACCTGTTCATCCTATCTAAGCCAATATGTCCTAGTCTAGCATGCCACAAATTAAAATCAATACACACAGTATTTTGGCAAACAAAAGCATTACTAGGATTAGATAAATTATCAATTGTATCCAATACAATAAAACCATTATTAAGAAAACCATAACCATAAACTGTATCACCTAGATACAAAACCAAAGAATTGTTTTCAAATACAGCTCAAAAACCATGTCTCAAAAGATACATAACAAAAACAAGATTCCGCCGAATGTCTGGAGCATACAGCACATCATGGAGTAACAGCGTCCGGCCACCTTGCAAAACTAATCTACATGTGCTTATGCCATGAACCTTCACACTTGAGTTGTTCCCCATCGTTATTCTCCTGCTTCCTCTTGGAATACGATGGTATTCCACGAAGCTTGAGCGTTCCCTTGTTATGTGTTCTATCGCATCTGAATCAACAATCCACAAAGGATTTAGTTCAACAAGCATAGTAGAACTTGTTACATAACAAGATGAGATATAACACACAGTACATACCTCCTGCTCAGTGCAATCACGAGAAAAATGACCAGGCTTTTAGCACTTGAAGCAAATCAAAGGTGATTTCTTCTTGCCAGCACTAGTCCTCCTTGAACGGTTGGGGCCACTCTTGTTTCTATTCCCACCCTTGTTACTTTGCTTGGACCGCTGAGGTTGAGCTTTCTCTCTCTTGCGCTTGAAGCCTTCACCCTTACTAGTGCTAGCTTCAGCAGCAAGTAATTCAATTTGAGGGGCATCGGCCAACATCCGATCCTCATCTAGCTCAAGGTGCTTGGCAGTTTGATCAAAAGATTTAACATCATCAGCATGAGTCAAAAAGATCTTCATATGCTCCCAAGTCTTTGGCAATGACCTGATGACTGCGGAGACTTATTCATCATCAGTCTTTTGGCGCCCACATACGCTCAACTCACTAATCATGTTAGACATGATGGTTATATGTTGCCTCATGGTGTGACCCTGGCACATTTTATAACCGTCAAAGGTGAGTCCGAGCTGGCGGCCTCTTGTGGTGGAAGTCCTTTCGAACTGGAACTTCACAGCCTCCCACAAAGACTTTGCAGTCCTATGCTTCTTAAACCGAAGCATGAAGTCATCCCTCATGGAACTCAGGATTGTAATCCTAGCTACCCGGTCTTTCCTCTTTCAAGCATTGTATGTCTCAAGGTCCATGCGATGTTGTGCAGTGGTACCTTCCTCAGGTGGGTTCATGGTCTAGTTTATGGTTTCCAGCATATCTTGCTCTTCCAGGAGATATTGCACCTTTTGGTGCCAGGGGTCATAGTTCCTCTCATTCAACTTATCTCCTTTAGTGAGGTCAGCAACTATAATCTTTGTAGCAGCCATTTATTCTAGAAACATTACATACAAGGATGGGTTCAATCATTCTAGTATAAAACACAACACAAGCAACAGAAAATCACACTAGCATAGTTAACCTATGGGGTAAGCATTTAAACCAAAAGAGATGCTAACAAACATTCAATCAAATTCTCATGCAAACCCATATAGACTTATATACTAGTTTCATTCTGTGCAAGAAACATGATTGATAGACCCATAATTAAAAATAATTTTAATAAAATAAAACATGCAATCATGTTAATGCTATGAGGTAGTTCACACAAAACACTTCTACCTCATTAGCTCCCACTAGGCCCCATTAGGCCCTCAATGCCCAAACATCACACAGACTGTCAGGTCATTGGTGTCCAATAAGTTAGAAACACATTCTGAACTGGATGGACCAATATATAAAAAAAATATCTCCCAGAGGAACTGTCGTTTGCCCAAACGGTCGTCCATCTGCCTTTTATGACCAGACGAAATTCCATATACCCAGACGAAAAATCCGTCTGAGCTACTGTGATGGTCCAGTCAGACCAATAGACGGTCGACCGCTGGTCAAACAGTCAACCGTCTGGTCCACTGTGACCAAACAGTGTCATATTTTTTCTATTTTTTCTTGAACGAAATTTTCTCAAAAAACGGAAAAACACGTTTTTCTTTCAAAAATTCATCCAAAAACACATGAAAAAAATCCAGCAATAAATTTTAAACAAAAATAATTATCATAGATTATCAATTCATGCAAAACTTCATTAGGGAAATTCACAAGGATCCTCCCACTCGGATCCGAACCCAAAACATAAGGGTTTCCAAAAACCCTATCAATTTCCCATGGGTTTCCTATTAAACCATAGATTCTCTGCGGGTTTCCATAAACCCTTGATCCTCCCACTAGATCCATACAAAGAAATTAAACAATGGGGAGGAACAAAGAACCGTGGGAACCAATGGCTCTCATGCCAATGTAGGTAATACTCCATATATATTCAAATCTATAATTGATGGGGAAAGATCCTTACCTAGATTTGCTTTCCCTTTTATAAAGTACTCGCAGCGGAAGAAAATCTGGATCCACATTCTCGTTCCACCACCAAAGCTCTACCGGGGTGAATCCACAATCACTAGGAAAGGGAGTTATTTCCACAACCCAAATGCCATGTGGAAAGGATGGAAGAGTGATCTAAAGCAAAGGAAGTAAACCTCCGATGGGTTTCTCCTTCCTACGTTTCTTGGAGAAAAGAGAGAGAGATGAAAGCAGCCGTTTAAAGAAAACTTACGTAATGCAAATCACTCTCACTTATGCGGTGATTACCAAAATATATAACCCTATTTTGTAACCGCCCTAATAGTGAGTTTCCAAAATTGCCCTTGGGCATTTAATTTATTAATTATATTAATAAATTCCAACAATTCATATTAGGACAAGCATGCCTTAAAATTTCAGGATCAACCATGCTCATTTACCCACAAAAGCATCAAGCCAAACAAACTCAACTGAGAGCTAAGAATCTCAACCTTATCAAGATGGCAAATCAAGAAAAGAGTGTTCAGACCTTGGTCTGACTTTTTAAACTTCCAATAGCCTATTTCTTTTGTTCTAGCACCTTTAAAATCTATACTGATTTTTAATGAGTTGATGTGAACTGATGTCGACATTTAAAGACTTGACGTGTATGTGTATATATACACGTGAGCTCCAAGGTGGGTACCTCACCACCTAAGTGCTTAGCACTGTCTTTGTTGACTTGCCACCTTGGCAACTATGGAATTAACCAAGGTGGATTATGCTGAAGAACCTGACTTCAGAAAAGAACAGAGAACAAGTAGGCAAACATATGTCTAATGATAAGAACAGGATAAAATTTAAACTTCACCAAAGACACCATATACAAAAAGATAAGTGTCCCCCTCACCCCCACTCCCAACCCATTGTATCATGCTCAATCACCTGTGTAATTTCTTCTGGGGTGCTTATCATCACTGCCCTGCTTTTCAAGTGAGTGAGCACAGCGTCAACTGCCATATTAATACCATGTCGCAGGTCCATTACATTTGCACCAGCAGCCACTGACTTACACCCTTCAGATAGTATTGCCTGGGTCAGGACAGTAGCACAAGTTGTACCTGTTTACAAACAAAACCCTTACTGTAGAATTAATCTTGAACCAGCAAAGACACTAAAGACAGCAAGATATCAATTGCAACAGAATCACATATAGGGACAACCAATATTGAAAACAGGCTTTTCTAACACTTCTTTCTTTTTACATATGAAAGAAGAGATTAAAGGGTGATTTTCTTTTCACATGTGCGAAGAAATAACCTAGAATCACCATTAGATCTGTAAGTAATGTAAATCAGAACATGAAGAAGAAGTGAAAAGAATTTTCACAACACTGTTCACATGAATAGTGTCAACCTATGGTCGGCCTTGGCTACTAGGATATCCTTTGGTATCAAACGCCAGATTACATGGAAGCTTTATTAGAAGAGTCAATTTTGTCTATGCATGGGGGGGATCTAGGAGTTTCTAATTTAAGATTCTGAAAGTAGGCTTAGCTTTAATTTAGAAGTATCTACTCCAGTTACTTTCTATTTGGGTTCCATTACTTGTAAACCAAGTCCCAGCTGTTATAAGAAATTTGCCATTTGTTTTTGGGTGTCAACTATCAGCCATTGAGCCTATTTAATCTACTGCCTCTAAGGACATCCCAACAATTTTGGTGAAGTTAAGGGCTATAGGGAATAGAATCACCTTATCCCCTTTACCCATTTTCTCTTCTCCTATCTTCTCCCTCTGCCTCCTCTGTTCCTCTTTGTACTGCTACTGTCAGAGACTTTGTACTGCTACTGTCTGTTATTGCAACAACTGCTGGAGATTCCCTTAGACACCAAGTTAGATCCAAAAATGAGATGACGAGTTGCTGTTACTTCAACCTACGGACACCAAAAGCTCTCTTGTGATAGTAGTTCTGCCAGATTTTCCTACAAACATCATCTTTAATATCCATACAGCCAAGGCTCATATATTCAGCAAAGTATTGCAATAACACAATCAAGGGCTAAACTCAATCCCAAGTTTAGTGTACTAAATTAGATTGGCGTAAGAGATCTGACCCAACATTCTATTTTGGTTATTCCTTGATAACTATGTCGTTAGCCATCAGAATAGGCTGATATACCACAAGACCTACTCAGCCCTTTCTCCATTAGATCCAAGTTCGACACTCAACTGCCAATTGGATTACATAGTACTTATTAGCCTCTATTTTGGTGCTAACTTTCTAATTCTGATTTGCTTCTAGTGGATCATCGTTTGCCAATCACCCGGCATTGGATCAAGACATGCGTTCGAGGACAGTAAGGGATTCGTTCCTAAAAAGGGCAGAATACTCCAACCCCTCTTTTCCCAAAACCTGAGCAAGCTGATTTCTTGCGTCAAAGCCGTGTATATCGCGCTTGTCTTGAGCCCTTTTGAGCTGTGAACATTTATACCTTTAGCCTCTTGCTTTCTAGTTGAACCCCTTCTGTAGGGATCACCACAAATCCCAACCTACTCTGCTACTCCAGATTCCAGAATAAGGTTGGATCTGCATTACCACAGTCCAAGAAGCAGCATCACTGCTCTCAAGTAAGCAAAAGCCAAGTTTCTCAATCACTCAAAATCACAAGACATATGTTCCCATCGCTTATATTTATGGAATTGGGGACAGTCTTAAAAGAACAGTGACTCTGGCTGGCTCAATATCTTAAGGGATCATTCTAAGTCACATAAACACCACAAAGGACACACATTAATGTCCTCTCTTTTTGGGCTCAACAAAAAACAGGTTATCTTACCATTGTTAAAAGTAAAACCTCAAGAAAACTAAAACCAAAATAAATTTACTAATAATATTAATAATAAATAATAATAACAATAATAACAATAACAACAACAACCATCATGAAACCACACCACCTAATCTGATTACCTGCTGGTTCCCTCTATCATGTAAAGAATTTGAAGCATTGTCCATAGGCATTGTTATACACTCTTGTTCTAGAGTTACTGTAGAACTTGGGCTGGACCAAACAAGCTTCAAATGGATCAGCTGGTCTTTTAGAAGGACCAAAAAATGGCCAAAACATTCAGCTCGGCTGATTTGACCAGGTCTAGTTGGTCCAATTTAAGCGGGTTAGGTCCAGCCTAAGTTCTACATCAAGAGTAGACTTAGAATATCCTAAAACCAATTTCAGTTTCTTATATTTTATCTTTAAAAGACACAACAGCCACTGTGACAAACAAGCAACATTGCAGTTGCAAAACTACAATGACATATCTGCAAGATCTTAGCAATTACAGACACCACAATGTTTCTCAAAACTCAGATTTTTTTTCCTTTCAATGTGGCAAGTCTCAGTTATCAGTCAGTTGTCAAGAATGACCCCAGTAGACAACTTATTTAAAGTTTGTTTATTTCAGGAAAGAAAACAAATTATATGGTTTGAATAAGGAAGAGGAATAAGAAATTGCAAAGCACCAGTTTCGCCCTTTTTGTAATAAGAAATTGCAAAGCACAGTTTACAAGGCCATCGAGTTGACACTTATGAAAGAACCGCAAATAATGTGTTTTGTTTTGATCCGTCACTCAAGCAAGATAATTTCTGTGCGCCTGAATCACCATAACATAACATTTTGTCCCTAACTTAAGGTACCAGGATATCACAAATTGATATTACTCTGTGCATCACAGAGTAAAACAGTAAATTATGTTCAAATTGATAACCAGGAACAAGCTAGAAAATGGGATAAGAAAAAAAAAATTAGAGATTACCATCTCCTGCTGCAGAATTGGTGGCTTTGGCAACCTGCTTTACAAGATCTGCACCAATATTTTTAGCTTTGTTTTTGAATTTGATGCTTTTAGCAACAGTAACGCCATCTTTTGTGACTACAGGATCCCCACGATTTTTCTCAATAATCACATTACGGCCCTGCATAGATCCGATGTCAATGAAACAAAAAATCAACATCTTATGAAAGAACAGAGTTTACTGAACTTCAGTCAAATTTTGAAACAAGAGAAGCATAATTTTGAAGCTTTCCTGAATTATAAACCTGGTGTATTATGTCAAACATGCAACAAAAGTTGAAGGAATTAGAAGAACTAGGGGCACATCTAAGATAACCTTAAGAGAAGTGGTGAGAAAGAGTATGCATAGCTTAGGCCTTGTATCTAGCATGGCCTCAAACAAAGCTAATTGGAAGACTCCACGTAGCGGACCACATTTAGATGGGGCAAGGCTTCTCGTTGTTGTTGTTGTAGGCATCCAAAATTGTGTCTAGAGAATCTAGCAATGACTTTACTTAACTAGCTATTCCAAACGATGCATCTTATGTAATTTCAATGCTCTAGTTTTGTCGCCAAAAACCATGCAGAGTTCAAGCCCAATTTAAGGCTAATATCAAGGACGACTTAGGCCCAATTAAACCCACAAATCAGAGAATTAGAAGTAACCAAATAGAAACAAAAGACAAGAGAATAGGGAATCAAGATAGATGGATATAGCTCTCGACAGCTAGGCTCCTTCAGCCCTAGGTGTTTAGCTTTCAACAGCAAGGTCCTCAAGGACCTCACCCTTCTTATCACTCAAGCAAGAGACAAGAAAATAAACTCAAGGCAAAGCTTTAATTACCAATTTCATAATTTGATATGACTAAGAACAGCTAACTACATATATGTAGAGCATAGACCTTAATAGAAACTTCCTAATTCTGATTTTAGTAGCAAAGAGAACAAAAATACAAGGAAATAACATATTTAGCAACTTTCACAAAGGTCTTCAATCTTCCTAAAAGATCTTTACATAATCTACTCTTGGGCCCCACAAAATATTCCTTGAAGGCCCAAACAAGGCTGTAACACTGTTCATGTTATTGCTTACGCCTTACAGGAACAGTGTTTTGGGCCCTTTTTTTAGCGCAGCTGCACTAGTTTGACTTGGCTCAATTGATCCAATGGAAACCAGTTCGATTCAGCCCAGGTCCTACATCTCCCAGTAAATTAACTATTCCACTGCAAACCAGGATACTGTTTTTCAAATTTTATAATAAAGAGGCTTCAAAAGGGCCCATGTTCTGCTTACATATAAAAGTACAGTAACAAAGAAAACTTAACAAGAACAACAACCCAAGTTCTACACTTCTACCTTTGGTCCCATCGTTACTTTAACAGCGTCAGCCAGCTCAGTAACACCCTGTAGGATTGCTGCCCTAGCTCCAGTACCAAAATTGATTTCCTTTGCAACATAGTTCCGGCTAAGGATCCTCCCGCATGCCTTGTCAATAAAAAGAAAAAAAAAATCACATTTTTTTATTAATGAGGAAAAGTGTAAAGTAAAGATCATACATAATCCATTCATGTACCAAACAACCATGGCTTGAAAACACATTATTTGATTAGAACTAGTGTTGGCCCAGAGGCAACAGAGAAAGATAAGCTACAATCTAAAACTAACTGAAAAGAAATAACAGAAGTTATAGCGAAGCAATTATATATCGTTAGTAGAATAACCCAAATGGCGGGAGATTATTAATAGTACTTCGGGAATCCGAAAATGATCCTCGGATTATCGACACAACAAAATTTCAGTTTTGCAGATTGAATAATAATGGCAGACGATTGGCACACAAAATCCGATAGTAGGAAGATTCTGTAGTTAGTATCAATAAATGAAACAAAAGATAGAGAGCATGAAATCCGATACCAGCTTCTTTGACGTAGCGGAACTGCAAAACTCAAAAAGTAAATACAATGCGTTAGATAGAAGATAATGAGTAATGGAGCAAAACGAATGGAAAATAAGGTGAAGTAACTAGTTTAGAAAAAGACGATTTCGAACAAAACACACCTGATTGAAGAAGCAATTGTTGCAGCAACTCGATACATGGTACGAGAAGTGAGATAGAGACAGAGACAGAGACAATGGCACTTGATAGAAGCGGAGAGAAGTAACTTGGCTTAGTCTGAAAGATAAGTGTAGGGTTTTAGCAACCTCGATTGTGGGGTTGAAGACAGTGCCGAGCAGAAAGGTTTTACAGAGACATTTGAGAGAGGGCATTTTACGTTATATACATGGCCAGTTGAGCCGGCCAGGACAGCTCACAGCAGCTGCCACGTCCTTCAATTTACTAAGAATACCCTCCCATTTACTTCAATTACCTTCCAGTGCCATGAATCAGTGTCTGCCACGTGTACCAACCATTTCTCGCTTACCAAACCCAATTTGTCTTTTAATTCTTTTTCGTTTTATTCCATAAGCCATAAATAGTGGAATCCTACTCGGGTAGCAGCTAGATCCTCTCCCATTGTGAGGGTGGGAACATGGAGGGACAGCGCCTAAGTGTGAGGAAATAAAAAGAAAACCCAGCGTCATCTAAATGCAAAGCATTGGCGTGGAGAATGTAATTCAGATGAAGAGGCCGAAGTTCATTTAACGACAAGTCCTACCGTATTTGAAGCGGATTTTTATTAGCGGCAGCCGCTGCTGCCAGCAGCTAGCGGCTGCGATCGTGCCACGTACGCATATATGAATCTAACGGTTGTGATTAAAAGTGTAAAGATGTAAGTGTAAAGATGTAAGTGTAAATATAGATTTTTTTATTTTACAAAATCTAATCAAATTGTTTGAAATTTACAAAACCAACCCCCGGGGCCCCCGCCCGCCGGGAAAACCCCGATGGAGGAGTTTTCCATTCTCCGTCTTTCTTTTTCCTCTCTTCCTCTCCTCTTGTTCCACTTCTGTGAAAAATTGAAAGTTTGGAAACACCATCCAACAAAGGTGTGTAACTCTCCACTAAGAAAAAAATTCGTCCCCCTTTGATCGAAGGACCTTGGTCGGTTTTAGGCTCCCTAATGATTCTAGAACATTGGCGAGAAGATGGAAAATGGGAGCTCAAGTGGTCTTTCTACGGGCGATCATCGCCGGATTCATCGCGAGATTGTTTGGCTTCAATCGCAGATCGACCGGGGGGGGGGGGGGGATTATCTGCCCCGGGAAGGGAATTTATTCCAAATCCTCAAGAAAAATAAGGGGAAGGCTCGATAAAGGGTATGTTCATTGAAGGGCTTCAGTTTGGTTGACCAATCAAGTATTGCCGATGCAAAGTCCGAATCAATACTGCACACCCCTTGAAACTTAGGGTTCCAATGAATATTGTCGGAAGGAGACTAGAGGTCTTAGTGAAATACGGATTCCACTCTTTAGCTATATGTGTGGTCTATTAGGACATGATGAATCAAGACGTACAACTTTGTATGATTGGAGAGCCTCTAAGGGTACAATCGGGAAACAGAGGAGTCACTGTTGGTTAGAAAGAAATCCGCCGACCTCCGAGGTATTGCTCCCAAAGGCAAGCTGATTGAGAAAGCCAAAAAATTCTCCTATCAAGACCGTAATATTGAGACGGAACTCCATCGACAAAGCTGGCGTTCGGATGAAATTGAGATTACAGGACATCAAGAGTGCTCGACTGATCTTACAGTCATCCCATTGGAGAGTACCCTGTGATGACTACACCAAAGCATGGGTACGGAGTGTGAAGGCTCCACTACCAGAGCACAAGGATCGTCTGCACAACACCCAGTAACGAGTGGTTCCACTATATCCTGCCAATTAGGTGCTATCTCCCCACACCTTCTTAATTCCTCCTCTCACCCTCCTGATAGACCAAAAATAGCAACCCAATCCCCTGAATTAAATCAGCTCTAACATCCCATTTACTTAACTCATCCACACCCATCCCCCATCACTTACATCTGGCCTCTCAACCTGAACTTTCGAACATTTTATTATCCATCATTCCCCCACCTCTCCACCTTTTCCATAAACCAAGGATCGTCCTTTATCTTACCCAATTTTGGAGACCCCACCACAAAATTGGATGGCTCGTCCAATCTCACTCTCCTTGAAAAACACTTACCTGAGGGAGACATTTCTGTTCCATCAGGTAATGCCAAGACTCTCTCCCCACATGAGCACCAAGAATTTCCAACTCTATCCACCTCCGAATCCTGCAACGCCTCCATAGTTATACCTTCTCTACCCTCATCCCATACCCAATTACAGAGCCTCAACCACTTCGCACCAAATTCACTTGATAACTTTAACTCTGATCAATCCATATCTCAATGTCTTCAATCAACTATGAGTCCCTCCAGTTCACATTTGGACAAGCTCCCTTTTTCTCCACCATTAACAAACAACTATTTACACCTACAAACTGAAACCACTAGTTTCCACTCACAACCAAAAAAATAGGGGTCTGGATTCAGAATCACCGAAAATGCATTACAGTAACCCAGATGAAGGCAAGGTGTTACTTGGTGAACCACATACACCTATTAACACTGAGGAGCCTCTACAAATCAAACCAAAGACAGCTTCGAGTTTAAAGACGAAAGTAAAAGCAAAGAAATTAAAAAGTGTGGAAAAGTTGAGAAGCAGTATGATGCACGCAAGAGAGCATTTTTTATCTATTACCCCCATGGAAGATGCAGGAAGTCATATCCACGGGAGACAATGAAGATATTGTCCTGGAACTATAGAGGCATCGGGGGACCTCTCACAGTTCGCAATCTTTGTAATCTCTCGAGGAAGAATGGGGCTAACATCAATTTTCTTATGGAAACCAAAACCCAAAGGAAGAAAATGGAACAACTTCAGAGGAAACTCAAAATGGATGGGATGATGATAGTGGATCCTGATGGATTGGCTGGGGGTTTGTGCTTGTTCTAGAAGAAGGAATCTGAAGTAGATATCTAGAGTAGCTCTCAAAACTTCATAAATACATACATTCAACCATAAAATTAAGTGGGTTTTTGTTTCACTGGGGTGTATGGATGTTCAGTGAAAGCTGAAAGGAAGGAACTCTAGGAAAAAATTAATAGATTTGGAGAGATCTGAGATCAAAGATGGCTTATGGCAAGAGATTTCAACTCCTTCCTTTGGTGGCAGGAAAAATCTGGTGGGTCTAGTAAAGGATGTGGAGATATCTCACACTTTCAGAACATGGTGGATCAGTGTGAGCTTATGGATGTATAGTCACAAGGGCCATCCTATACTTGGAGCAATAAATGAAAAGGGAAGGAAGGAATACGCATTAGATTAGACAGAGCATTGGCAAATATAGTATGGCGAAGCACATTCCCGGAAGCCCTTGTCTTCACTAAGGCTGCCGGAGGATCCGACCACAACCCGTTAGTGATTAATACTAACGGTAAACCTCAAGGTGGACCAAGACCATTCAGATTTCAAGCGATTTGGCTGAGGCATGTAGATTTTAATAATGTGGTGGATTCAACTTAGAAGAAGTCAATTCAAGGAGAGCCAATGGACATTATAGAAGAGAAACTGAGTAGATGTAGAACAGAATTTTCAGTTTGGAATCAAAAGGTATTTGGGAACTTGCATAAAAACATCCAAACCACCATGCAATAGTTGGAAGAATTGCATAGGAAACCCATCGAGGAGGTTGATTATGAGCAGGAATCTTCCCTTCTAAAAAGAATGGAGGAGTTATTACTTCAAGAGGAGGATTTTTGGGCCCAAAAATCAAGAGTCGATTGGCTGTCTTCAAGTGATTGTAATACGGGCTATTTTCATGCAATTACCAACCAAAGAAGGCAGTATAACAAAGTTATGAAGTTGAAAACTCTAGCAGGGGGTGGACATAATCAGAAACTACCATTTATAAAGTTTTCAAGGAATATTACCAGACATTATTTTCAAATAAAGGTTGTGATCCAACAGCTATCTAGGAAATCTCTGAATGCCCTACAACCAAGTGTAGCTACACAGCAAAGTCAAAATCTTTACACCACACCATCGGAAGAGGAAGTTAAAGCTATCTTATTCAAGATGCAGCCTCTCAAAGCCCCTGGAAATGATGGCTTCCCGCCTCTATTTCTGCAGAAATATTGGGAGCTCATCAAACCATAAATTATGATTTTTCTAACAGCTTTCTTTGCAATAGGTATCCTTCCATCCAAAGCTAATGCGACTTTAATCAGCCTCATCCCGAAACGTCTATGCCCTGAGGAAGTGGATCAGTTTTGGCCTATCAGTTTAGTTAATACTTATATGAAAGTAGCGACAAAGATACTAGCTGATCAATTGAAACAATTTCTACCTAAGGTAATTGACCCCGAACAATCAGCTTTTGTCGATGGACGTGCAATCTCCGATAATGTAATGGTAGTCCATGAACTCTTCAATTATGTAAAAAAAAAAAAAAGGAAATAAGAAAATGGTAATCATGAAGATGGATATACGTCGTGCTTATGACAGAATGGAATGGGAATACATTCAGTAGATGTTAACACGATTTGGTCTTCCTACTGAGTTTGTAAAGCTGATCATGGTGGTTATCACTTTGGTTGAATATTCTTTGCTCATTAATGGGGCTATCCGATGCGATATCAAGCCTACATGCTGGTCAAGACAAGGTGATCCCTTATCGCCATAAATCTTCGTGCTTTTTACCCAAGGTTTTTCAACTCTATTACGATAGCGAGAAGAGCAAGGCTTGATGAAAGGAATATAGGTTAAAAATAGGGGTATGAGACTCTCACACATCCTCTTTGTTGATGACTGCCTAGTTTTTTCAGAATTGCAACTTTAGGCTTTACATCAAGTAAAGGACATCCTCACTACATATGCAGAGCAAGCGGACAACAGATAAATTGCTCAAAATCAAGCCTCTATTTTAGTAGCAACTCTCACTCCAAGTTCAAATGATGGATATCTCATATGTTCAAGATTCCATATGGTGATGGTCCTACTAAGTATCTCGGTTTACCCTCAACAATTGGCACATCAAAGGTGCAGATATTTCATGAGATCAATGATAGAGTTGAGAAAATATTACAAGGATGGACTTAGAAACTCCTATCACCATCCGGTAAGGAAATATTGTTAAAAAGCTCAGCCCTCTCTATTTCTAACTACGCAGCCGGCCACTTCAAGCTCCCTGAGTCCTTCCATCATAAAAATTCTAAAATGACAACATATTTCTACTGGGGTACACAAGAAGGAAGTGGTAAACCTCATTGGATATCATGGGAACGGCTATGTACATCTAAAGGAAAAGGGGGTCTGGGGTTTCAAGATGGTACGATGCATAACAAAGCTATGTTGGCCAAGTTAGCATGGAAATTACTAACATAACCAAACTCTCATTGGGCTAAGGTAATGAACAATTTCTATTATCCAAAGTGTTGTTTTTTAGAAGCACAGCTAGGAGCTTCTCCTTCTTGGGGATGGCGCAGCGTTTTATTGGGTAAAGAGGTGCTTCAGCATGGATTGGCATGGAAGGTAGGAAGAGATGACTCCATTAATATTTGGAAAACCGATGGACTCCTGAATTAGAAGATGGGAGAATCCCATATGTGGTTCAGATCTCAAAGGAAGTAACTCAAGTAGCACACCTTATTAGTGAGGATGGTATATGGAACAAAGAGAGGTTGAATAGTTTGTTTCCAGCTGACATTAATTTAGCGATTCAGAGAATTCAACTGCCATTGTTCCTTGTGGAAGATCAACTCTTCTGGTTTCCAAAAAAAACAAGTACCTTTTTGGTTAAGTCAGCATATCATTTATTGATTAATGCAAGGAACAAAAAGAGAACATAAAAAGCTTCTTCCTCACGACGACAATCATGGGAACTGATAGATAAAGTGGTCTGGAAGAAGGTTTGGCAATTAACACACTACCGAAGGTGAGATCGTTAATTTGGAGAGCATGTAATCAAGCATTAGCTACTGGCGCCAATTGTGTTCATAGGGGTATGAAGATTGATGATAAATGCTCCAGATGTGGGGAACTTGAAACCATTGAACACCTTTTCTTTCATTGCACATTCGCTAGAGCGGTTTGGTTAGGTTCAAATCTAGGTTTACATTTCACTAAACAGCAAGAATGCTCCATTGATCAATGGATTAAAGATTGGGGGTTGCTACAGCTAGAAGATAAAAGGAAGATATAAGGAGTTGGAAGCCCAAATAGGATTCATATTGTGGTTTCTTTGGAGGGCACAAAATGTCAACCAATTTAAAGCAGACAGATGGATTCCAGAGGAGGTGATTCAGTTGGCTAAACACACTTCCATGGAATACATTGAAGCTTAGAGTACTGCTGTAAGACACAGAATAGGTTTGGACTCAATACCTCATACACAGCCACGAGTAAACAATCATGGAACTATACTTTGGCTGTGAAACCCAACCCTATCCCAACCCTGACCCCGATCCGGATCCTTTGATGTTTGTAGGTCCGAAGACCCGGAGTGGTGGAAGAAGAGACTTGTGGGCCCTCATAGTTGAAGATTTGGTGTATGATTCAAAGCCTATGGATATTGATAGTGTTGCCCCTTACTTGGATACACTGTCAGTGTTTAGTGAGAAATTGCACCTAGAAGAGGGGAAGCTTAATTGAAGTACTTGATGCACTTTTGGTCTTGTTTTGAAGGTTTTTCTCTAATCTAGACTTGTTGATTGACTTGTAGGAGAAAACCCAACTCAATTTGGATCAGTCTGGTCTTCCAATTCCCTATCTGAAGTTGTTGTCTTGGCTTGATCGACTGCTTCGTCGCGCCGAGCCAGTCGACTAGCAGATTATTAAATACGAAAATCACAAATTTCTTGATTATTTTAAGCCTACTTATTGGGACCTCGTGAATAGAACCCTACCCCAATCATTTGGACTCCAGAGAACGAGGAGTGAGCTTCCCAAGCCTATCTCTTGGAGTTTGTGAAGGTTCTTGGTCTCAATCATTGCATTTCATCTCCATTGCTTCCTCAAGGTATGATTTCTCTCTTTCATCCTCTATTCTACTCATTCCTCTCCTCTTTCTTGCTATTGAGACCATGACCAAAGTGTTGCAACCGTGCAAACACTTAGTCATGTGTTTCCCCTTTCATTTTCATTAGTTTCCTTCCATTATTGCTATGCTATACTACCATTTTGATTATTAGCATTGCATTTCCATGATTCCTTTCATTCCCAACTTGTCTTATTAATCTAAAATGATGTGTAGATGTATGCTAGGTCTAATTTATTATTGGTTTATGATTCTAATCTAGTTTTTATCACTTCCTTAGCTAATTCCCCATCATTCATTGCCATTGCAACAAATTCCAATTCAATTCTTGATGTTTAGCATATAAAACATAGGGTTTCAATTTGGGTATTCCTAATTGGGCCATTAGATTATGATAATACTTGTTGTATAGTATTCTTATATTGTTACTATCAATCCCTCCAAGTTTCGGATCAATCCGAGCCCCGAAAGATCGGTTTCGGGCCAATTTCACTATTCTACCCGTCATTGTTTATCTTGGTTGACTGCTTGGTCGACAGATTCAGTCAACCTAGCCAGTCGACCAGCTGAGAACATCAACTCTATAATTGCTTGAATTGCTCCGTTTGATCTCCGATTTGATTGTTTCTTTCTCTAATGTTGCACATATGTTGTCTAGGGTACAAGCACTGATTTGGGGACTATTCTAAGTGATACTTGATTTTATTTTCAATTTGATTAAGGTAAGGACGGTTATTATCATAATTACATGAATTATGTGGATCTTGCCGCTATGTTTGAAATGTGGTAGATTTAATTTCCTTGTAATATTTTAGACATCTTGTGACTGTTATATACACTTCATAACAGTAGTACCATGTTATATATTATTTTGAATTACCACGCTTACTTATTTGATAATGACATATGTGATCAATCATATTACATTGTATCTCTTTTATATGATGAAATGTCAATCATGTATGATATGATGGAATTGAGCATGTGATTGATTAAGTATGATTTGGGATTGGGGAATGTCCTTCCGACATTTCTGTCCTTGGACATCGGAGGGAATAGTATGTGATGTTCTCTAAAGGTGCCCATTGACACTTTCCCGAATTATTGGATAACATACATAGGACTTGTCTAGATGTGTTGGCTAGGACATCCCCATTGTATCAGACCCGAATCGAAAGGGCATTGAGACCGAACGACCCGTGGTAGTAGTGTGGTTTGATGGGCGTTCAAGACCGGTAACCAACCCGTGAGAGGACATAAATCATACTACGGATACCTAAAAGGGGCCATTTATTGGTAGGGTTGCAAATAGCTAGACTTGGGCTCACGAGCGCTCAAGACCGGTAACCAATCCGTGAGAGGACGTGAGAGCTTCCCGTCTACTATTTGTGAATGACCAATAGGGTTGATGAGTCCATTGTCCGGGACTATGTTGACTCTAGTGTGAAGGATACCAGAAAGGATCGCCGGGGGCGAGGAATGGACGTTTTTGGATCTGACATGATATTGACTGAGTAGATGACTTGCATTGGGCTAGGCTTTATCGTGACATGCGCCAATACTTAGACCAAATGGAGGTGTGAGAGAGCGGTGACTTAAACCCCAACCATGAATTTGTCCCGAGGGATGAGACCTACTCAAAGAAGTATGGTGCTATGACTTAAAGCATGTCTACCATAGAGACTAGCATATATAGAGTTAGAATCATATTTGCATCATCTGTCTCATATCATTTCGCCTCATGTAATGTTTTGTATCATATGACTTATGTATTATGGAATAGCTACCTTGCTAAGTTCTTTTGAACTCATTCCTTTCTGTGCAATTGTTTTGTTAGATTTCTCTGCATGTATCGAAGAAGTTGATGGCTCATACCTCGAGATGGACCAAGATCCCGCATACTACACTGAAGGTCTTGGCCATTATGAAAGTTACGGTGAAGGTACCGAGGGTGATTACCCTCCATACCAAGATTAGCCCGACTTTGGTGTGGGAGAGGCCCTGCTTAGTTTCCTTTGTGTACACCTATGAGGACACATTGTATAAGACCGAGGAGACCTTAGCTTAGGCTTTATGTTGTTCTTCTGGAACCTGGATCTGTAACTTAAACTTTCACCGATATACTCTTTAAGTTTTGTATTTGTAACTTAATTTGAATTATCTACTCTCCGCTGCCACTGAGGGAGTGACTTCCGCTTACTTTCTCTCTTTTTGGATCTATATATATATTTTGGTATCATTTTATTCCGCACTCTGATTATCTGTTTATCTTATTCATGATTCTTTTATTATATGTTTTTACCTTGATTATTATTGTTCATGATTGTGTTATCGTGTACGTGGGAGGCATGGTTGCTCGATACTTGATCCTTGGGACTGTGGATCACATACTCACCCGGGTATGCCTGATGGGGTACCGGCTAGGTGGATGTGACATTGGCAATCACCTCTAAGAGGAGTGATCAAAATCAATTATGATGCTGCACTAAGGGCTAATAGGACAACAAGCGGTATAGGACTTGTAGCAAGAGATTGGAATGGAGATCCATTATTGGCAAAGTTGATTCCTGCAGTGTTCGGAGAAGCTAAAGTGGGTGAGGCGATGGGAATAAGGCAAGGGCTCTAGTTAGCAGCTAAAGAAGGTTGGCTTCATGTAATTCTGGAGACTGACTGTCTCTTAGTGGTGCGACTTCTTTTAAACCCAGCTTTTCCTGTTCCAATTCAGCTACAAAATGTGATCTCTGATATTAGATACCTGGCTAGGGCTCCCTTGTCATGTGTAGTTTCCATTACTCCAAGAGAAGCCAACTATGTGGCTCATTCCTTGGCCCATGAAGCCCTAGTGCTTGAGATAGCGCTAGTTTGGGAAAATGCCACTGTCTAGCTAAAGGAGCCTGTTCCTCAGCCAGAGCTTGTGTTTCCTACTTCTTAATCTAGTTTTCTACCCAAAAAGAAAAAAAAGAAAACAGAGAAAAGTAACATGCCACGTGCCACATCAATAAACAAGCAGCCCAATTTCCCATCTCATTGAACCAAAGAAGCCATACTTTGAGATTTTATGAATTTTTTTTTTTTTTTTAATTTTTTCAAACTTTTCCCACCCCCCTTCAAAGTCAACAAACAAACAGTACCTAAAGTTTTACCCACTCTATTAGGGAATATTTTTGCAAAGTGCCCTCCATGAAGTGGAGATCCTCTCCACTCAAATAGACCACCCCTCCATCCTCCTACACTTACATAAGGCATGACACATGACCTATACATATACCATGATTAAGGCTCATGTAAGTATGGGAGGGTTAGAGGATGGCCCCCAAGTGGAAGGGTTTGGACTCCCCTCCATGCTATGGGTGATTTTTTTGAGTAGTTTTTTCATAGTGGCCATTTAAGTTGGGCATAAATTCTTGACTCCTCACTTTAAGTGGAAAATATTTGAAACTGTCCACAATTGATTTCTTTCCAAAATATCAAGTCACCCACTATCACTTTTCTATTGATTTTGAAATTAAAATGATCATTTTGTCCACAAGTGAAGGGAAATATAAGTTTGTATTTTTACCAAACTTCACTATATTTTTTAAAATTTATAATAATACTCCCTGGTTCACTCGATTCACATTGGGCCCTATTGAAAAATACCCACCATCATCAATGGCTGCAAAAAACTCTCTCTCTATCTACCAAAAAATTCTTTCTCCTCCTACAACATTCTAAATATATTGGGGAGGAGCCATGGAAGGGGTTAATCCAAGGATTCCAGCACTCCATGGTCATTCTTTCATTCATTCGAAAAAAAGAAAAAAAATCGAAATTAAAGTCTTTAGTGTTGCCTATTTTTGTTCAAAGGCATCTCTCGAAGCTCAACGAGATCTTTGCTGCCCAATTCTTTGTTCAATAATCCCCAGTGATAGAGCCAGGTGCCCAACAATTAGTTTTAGAAAAAAGATTATTTCATGACTGCCCTCTCATCCCCTGCTTTCACCATTTTGCTCCTTGCTCCACTTCCCCTCACCATGCTCGACGCCATTGCCTCCCTCCTATAGCGTAACCATGCTTGTTCATCCACAAACACACAAAATCTAGTTAGTTATTTAAAGAAATTGCTTCTTTCGAGGAGGGAAAATCAAGGAAAAGGGCATTAAAGAAAGAACGAGGAACGAATTTTTCAAAATTAAAAGCAATGAGAACATCAGGATTCATAAACTCATGTACAAAAAATGGTGCAAATTTATAGAGAAATAAAATTTTCAGTTTAAACTCTTCCTTTCATTATTCGAGCTTGATTCCTCAAAAATGTGATTTCTAAAGGTGTAGCTCTATCTCATTCACTTAATAGGTTCTCTTCATTGACCTCCGGAAAAAAATAAAATAAAATTTATCTTTGGAGTAAAAAGAGAAGTGACAAACAACTAAGGTATCCTAAGTTGGGGTAACTAATTGAAGGATCATGACTAGAAGAAGAAAGGTTGAAAAGAAACTGGAAAGCTAGATCTAAGATTTATTTATTTGATTATTGTCTTACCTGTTGATTGAAACTGTCAATTCCATTGACGAGAAAAGAAACAAGACTTGTGTAAAAAAAAAAAAAAAAAAGTTTTTTTAAACATATTTCTAGGCGTATCAACGAGGCCGCTGATCTCCTAGCCCGGAGGGCTAAGTCGGTGACGGTCCTGACTCTTTGGCCCATTTCCTCTCCTTGGGTGTAGTCTCTTTGTAGCTCTGTTTCCTTGGCTTTGCCGTCTCAATAAATTTACTTTCTACTCAAAAAAAAAAAAAAAAAAACATTGTGTAAAAAAGAAAGCGACCTACTACAGAGATTTGAATGGCTTGTTTTGATTCCAAACTGTAGAAAGATCTTAGAAGGAACAAAAGTTGTTGAATGTTTCCCGAACCTGAAAACTATAAATCTGAATGGTTTGTTTTAATTCCAAAGTGTAGAACATTCTTAGGAAGACTAGTTGTTGAATGTTTCCAAAACTTGAAAACTAGAAAAAGATGTTAGGATGCTTGGATTAACCCCTTCCACAGCTCTTTCCCAACTCTTATTTAGAATGTTGTGGGAAGAGGGAGATTTTTTGGGCTAGGGATGGAATCATGGAAGTTGGTACTTTACAGGGTGAAGGTGAAACGAGTGAACTAGAGAGTTTTTCTTAAAAATTTTAAAAATGATGTAAAATTTGATAAAAATACAAACTTGTTATAAAATAAATAAGATATATAAAATACAAATAATAAAATTAAGACAATATGAGTTCAAACTAACATAAAATCAAATTTATTTTTATTTGAATTCCACTAATATAATAAAATTGAAACAATTATTATCTTCAAATGAGTTTGTAACATTTAGATGTGTAATATCTGTGATTATGTGAGGCCATCAAAATCATTATCTTTATAGGCAAAATTTGCTATAGTATTATTATTTTAAAAATTTTAGTTTATCTCCACATTATCTTTATTTTTTTAATTAAGGCTTGACAAAACTTAACGAAATATTGTGGATTACGATAGATATATGCCTAATGTCTTTCATATCATTTCAATAACAAATATTATTTTTATTCATTGAAGAGTTTTATTGAAAATCCTTATTATTCTCTTAATTATTTTCATCATAATAACAATAATTATTCCGACTTTTACCTCGTCCATGCCCATAATCATAACCACGATTATAAATTTGTCTTATTTTAGGTTTATCATGAATTACCGCATTCACTCAAGGGAATGAGTGAGCTTCATAATTTTTCATTAATAATTTATTATTTTGTTCAGTAACAATGAGGAATGAGATTAATTATGAAATTTTTTTAAAACATTTTTCACGATATGTGAAGCATGAAAATAGGGGTGTCAAAACCTAACCCGAACCGTTAAAATCGGACAAAGTTGAACCAAAGGTTTCGCCCGAAATTTCTAGGTAAGTCCTAAACAATAAGAAATAAAATAAAATAAATTTAAATGTAAAAGACAATAAAACCCCCAAGTAACCATTCTTTTCCGTAATTGTTTTGCGTTGGAATATGCAAACAACAAGCTTGTCCATTTGGAAGATGGGCTTAGAAAATATATAGCAAGTGTATTATCATTTGAAAATCTTTTAATGCTTTATTTTGATCCATTTTTACAAATATCAAGAATGGGGAGGAAAATAAGCAGAGACAGACAACCCACTAAAATTCATCAAGATGCCAGCTTTCTTTTGTATATTAGTTCTATAAGTTTTATTTCTTTGTAGTAAAAAAGTTTTTGGTTTTGAACTCCCAACACAAAAGACTTGAAGATAACTTAATGCTTATATGTGTTCACTAACTCTTGATAAATTTCACATATCAAAGGAAAGAATTAGTAAACCCAATTCTAAATCGTTAGTCCAAACCGTTGGTCAAATCTTGCAACTTCATGAAGCAATAATATTTAATTAACATAATTCAAATTGAAAACAAATTTTAAAAATTGCAAACTGTACTTATTTACCGTTTCAAATCTTGCAACTTCATTTGCATATGTATAACTGTATTCATTTACAGTTTAAAATCTTCTAACTTCAAGCTCATCCAACAATATTTGTGGTGCAAAACTAGCAACCACTATAGACAATTAATAACTCCATTATGTTGAGATTGATTAATGACCAACCAAAATTGTTAATGCAATCTGATATCTTATAATTTGTTTGATTTTTAAATTCAATAAATCACATACCTTAATCACGATGCACTTACATTACAAGATGGACAAGACAAACTCCATTGCTTACAAAAACACGCGATGAGGTTGATCATTCTTAACACATTATAATAAAAAGTATAATTGATATGGAGAAAATATAATCGAACCGAGTTAGCCCTTGGTTCGACCCTCGACCCCGGTCGGGAAGAAAGAAACCGACTTGCTTCCGAGTGGTCCGGGTTCAAAAGATAGCTTGCTGAGGAAGTAAACTAACTCAGTCAGCAAGAACGTCCGAATCCGTGATAATTGGAGGGGACGAACCGTCAAGGAGACGGTTAACAACATTTGCGGAAGATACTAATCGTGATCATATAGATAACTACCATACAAAGATCATACTATCAAAGGAGTTATCTATTAGCCAAACCATAAACGGATCTATCATTAACGGATCTATTCGTTAAGATCTGATGGCTATCCGAATAAGGCTCAAATACATCCAACGAAAGAGATTCGAAGGTACACACTATATAAGACATCACCTGCCCACAAGGTAAAGAGGGAGGTATATACAATCTGAGTCGTATTCTCAATATTCATATCTTTGCTCTGTACTCAAGTAGAGCCTTTTAATGATCAGTTCATCAACTGACTTAGCATTCGGAAGTGGACTCCCGACCCCAGCGGTCAGGCCACATCTGACTTTCGTTTTTGCAGGTCATCATCCATAGGAGATCTAAGGGCTGAGCAGATTTTGGTCGCATCAATAATGATACATAGTCTATTGTTTTTCTTCTCAAAGCACATTACTTTGAGCGGAGTCATTCTGATAACGTATTAAGAAAATAGATAAGATATATTAAATGCAAAGAAGAAAATTAAGATAATATGAGTTCAACTCATTTAATGAATTGTTCATTACAGAACTAGTATATTTTCTAATATGAAAATATCAAAGTTTACAAAGAAATAAATATATATACAATAAGATAATTTTGATATGAAATGATGAATTACTATGATCTTCGTTTAATATGGGAATATGTATAGCCAATATCGCACACTGAGATCTTCATTTGAAAGTTACATCTTTTGGTATGATCTTTTTGAAGTAATTGATTTCCACAATTAATATAATTTATAATAAAATTTATATTTCATTTTTCATTAAAGGATCATTTTAATTTCAAAGTTGATACAAAAGTTTTGACATGCATCATTACAGAAGTCTTTAATATAATTTTAAGGGTAAATATCCCCTTATCTTCCCCCGCTTGATCAGATTTGTTGCTTGCAAATTTTCAAATAATTGAGTCTTTCTCCTTCATCTCGTTTCCAAGAGACCAACATACAAAAAAAAAGAGTTTTTTACATGAGCCCTCTCCATTTTCATGGAAAATAAATCGCACCCCTTCTAAAATCAAAACCTTGCAAATACCCCCTCAACCCTTAACCCAGTTACTTAGGATTGTTAAATAATTTTAATATGACCATATTACCCTCAAATATGGTAACATTGAACTTCTTATTTCAAGAATTTTTTACATGAGCCCCCTCCATTTTCATGGGAAACAAAGTGCACCCCCTCTAAAATAAAAAACCTTGCAAATACCCCTTCCACCGTTAACCCCATTACTTAGGACTGTAAACTAATTTTAATATGACCATATTACCCTCAAATATGGTAATGTTTGAACTTCTTATTTTCAAAACCATACCACCTCATTCCTCACAGTTACTCACGATTCCTCGTAATCTGTCATCACCACTGCCAATCAACGCCCACAATTACCATCGGAGGGACATTTGAGGAGAAGCAATGTGTACCTCACTTGCATTTTTTATTCTTCTCCTCAAGATGAGGTATGCATTGCTTCTCCTCAAATGTTGCTCCGGTGATAATCTTGGGCGTTGATTGGATGTGGTGACGACAGATTACAAGGCATCGTGAGTAACTGTGAGGAGTGAGGTGGTATGGCTTTGAAAATAAGAAGTTCAAATGTTACTATATTTGAGGGTAATATGATCATATTAAAATTATTTAATAGTCCTAAGTAACGGGGTTAACGGTAGAGGGGGTATTTGTAAGATTTTTTATTTTAAAGGGGGTGCGCCTTGCTTCCCATGAAAATGGGAGGGGGCTCATGTAAAAAGCTCTTGAAAATGAACTTCAAACCGTTACCATATTTGAGGGTAATATGGTCATATTAAATTTATTTAACAGTTCTAAGTAACGGGGTTAACAGTGGAAGGGTTATTTGCAAGGTTTTGATTTTATAGGGGTGGGGTTTGTTTTCCATGAAAATGAAGGGGCATGTAAAAAACTCAAATAAAAATTTAAGTTTTAAACTTTGAATTTCCCAGCCGAGGTTGAATGCTGAAGTAGTGCTGAGCTTGTACATATATGTGAGTTAGCTCCATCTTTGTTTTTAAGTATTTCATTTGCAGCTCAAAGCCTCAGACTGATAGAATTCAGAACAGTGGCTGTAGCATTTGCACTTGCACTTGCACTTCTTCATGGCAGCCTCATTCTCTATAGTTCCCAGAAGAAATAAAACCCTAGTTTCCTCTCTTGGACCTCTTTTCCGTTCTTTATCAACTCTTCCGACACCTCTCAAACAGAACCCATCAGGAAACGAAGAATCTCGCTTTCTACTTCACAATTCCCCCCATCCCAAACCCTCGGATCACTCTGCAATCCTCCGTTTCCCAGAAATTCAAATCTCCACACTCCCCAATGGCATCCGTGTTGTAACCCAGGGACATGTAGGAAACGATTACACTGCTACAGTGGGAGTTTGGATCGACACGGGCAGTCGATTTGAAGCTCCAGGAACCAATGGTACTGCTCACTTCCTTGAACATATGGTCTTCAAGGGAACTCGACGGCGCTCCTCAAGTGCTATTCAAATGGAAATTGAGAACATAGGTGGACACTTAAATGCATATACGTCACGGGAGCACACAACTTTTTATGCTAATGTGGTCCGTGATGATGTACCCATTGCCATCGATATCCTTGCTGATATGCTTCAGAATTCCGAGTTTGCTGAACATGCTATGAAAGAGGAACGTGGGGTTATCCTCAGAGAGATGGAAGAGGTATGTGTGTCCGTTTTCCTTCAATTGTTATTTCTCAAAGGATTTGCTTTTCGTTACAGTTAATAGTCATTCAATCTGTTTATAGGTCCAAGCTCTGACTCAAGAAGTAATATTTGACCATCTGCATTGGGCGGCTTTCAGAAGCAACCCATTAGGGAATACAATTTTAGGTCCGCCGGAGAATATACGAACCATCTCAAGAGATGGTTTATTTCAATACATCTCTACCCACTATACTGGGCGTAGAATGGTAACTTTGTCTTGGTTTTCTAAATCAATATTTACACGATTGAAGTAGAAATTTGCAACATCTTTTTTACAGCAAAAACTGAAATATTTTACAACTTAGGTTGTATCTGCAGCTGGTGCCATTAAACATGATGAGATTGTTGATCAAGTCAGTAGATTGTTCAAGCGAATTCCTTATGATCCAATCACTGCACCACAATTGGTTGATAAAAATCCAGCCATATTCACTGGTTCAGAGGTTGGTGATATATTTGTTTTTCCTTCATTGGTCGTAGATTTTTGGAGGAGAGGTGTGGTGGCGGCGGCGGGGACTCTCTCGTTTTTATTCTGTCGTTTGTTGTTTTTTCAAATTTATGGATATATTTGGTTGTCTGCAGGTTCGTGTGGTTAATAATGATATGCCTGTTGCACACTTTGTGATTGCTTTCAAGGGGGCCGGATGGGCTGATCCAAATTCAGTGCCTTTGATGGTGCTACAATGCTTGCTGGGTTCTTGGCACAAGAATATTGGTGCTGGTAATCATTCTGGGTAAGATATCTCCTTGGTCCTTGATAAGCATATAACCCATTAATGTGAAGACAGTCAAGATAATCAGATTCTGTTTTCTTGTCAATTATCAGTTCAGAGTTTATCAGGAAAATTGGCACAAATGAATTGGCTGAGCGTGTGATGGCTTTCAATACCAATTATCATGACACAGGATTATTAGGTATTTATTCCACTGCCAAGGTAAAGACCGATATGCTTATGGTAGGAATTTTTTTTTAATATTTTTATTTACAAAATAAATTATAACAGGAATTATGGAGGTTTCCTTCTAAAGGAACATCTAACAAATTTCCTTTAGCCATTAATCTGACTACTGTTCCATTTTAGAGTGTCAATATTTCAATTATTTCTCAAAATCTTATGTGTAGTATAGTACCCTTTTTCCTCCACTTGTGAGATTTTCTTCTTTTACTATTTGCATGGTGGCACTAAGCTGCGCCAAAAACATTCCTTTTTTCTGCAAGCACTATCAACAAATCAACAACAGGTTGTTGCTCTTTTTGTTACTGCAAGCTGCAACTTCATCGATGATCAACTTTACAAATTATGCTGTCTGCATAAAGATACATTTTGAAGATCACATATTTAAATTGAGGATGTTTGCTGGCCCATTTAGCAAAGTAGACGGGCATCAATGTTATAGACCCGATTTCAATGTTGAAGCCTATCTCATCCACCCTAGTTACCTCCATATGAGGTGAGGAGATCCTTTCTAGAAGTGCAGAACAGCTGTAATATGAGGAAACGGTGAACCTTGCATCATCCAGGCTGATGCAGGAGATGAAACAATTTTGTGAGCATCTGCTGAACAGTTCAAAATTAATCTGAAAAGGACAATTCTGTGGGTGGGTATAGCTGATAATGGACTGATGGAATAATATTGAGATATTTAGGTAGGGTTTAAATTAGGGGTTGTATATCATGAACTTGCCAAAAATCATATCTATTACCCCCTGAAAAAATTTAATTACAAGCCTACCCCTACTGCTTAAGTTGAGGGGTCTAGCGATGATGTCATTACTAATATCGTATCTGAAATACCCATTTTACCCCCCCCCCTCAGTACCTCCAGTAAGATATTTTGGATGATACCCATTTTCTCTTCCTGTGTCTTTTTCCCCAATGGGTAAGGAAGATGCGGAATGTGTAATGTGCTTCTGCAAGATTGAAGAAGGGAGTGACAAAAGGAGGTGAGATGCAAGGTTCTGCTTCATAGGGTCTGCTGGGAGAGAAGTTCTCCTCTAGTTGGTCATCTTGTCAATTACCAACTATGACGCATGCATTGTAAGCTTCCATAGACACATCACGAGCATAAGCAGCGAGCCTCTACTAGTTTCTATTGGGAGAGTCAAATGGCTGTCTGAAGTTGCATTGGCCGTCAGGGAACGCCTTTGTAAGTCTAAAACAAAAGGTAGATTAGGGTTCCATGATTCCTCCTTACATAATCAGGCCTTATTATGTAAAACAACCCATCCTCTTTGATCTGACCTACAGTGCCTCTTTTTGCATGTTATGATATCAGTTTACTATCCAAACTGCAATTTTTCTAATGCTAAGGAGGCAGGATCACACCCGAACTGGGGCTGGCAGAATATTTTGTGGGGGTTGGAGGAGTTGCGTGCAAGCCTTGGCTGGTCTATTTGTGGTGGTTATCAGCCTCAGATGTGGCATTCCAAATGGTTGGCATTGCCCATGGGAATAGAGCTGCCAAGATTGATAATGGCTGATCCTCCTTTGCTCTTGGTTGCAGATTTTATTGATAGTGACCTTATGATCTGGAAGTAGGAATCATTGCTGCAGTATGTTCAGTTGGAAGATGCTGAAAGGATATTACAAATCCCTCTTTGCATGTACCCTAGAGATGACTCTTTGATCTGGGCTGCAGCTAAGAATGGTGTCCTACCATGAAAAGTGTATCGGTGATCGCTGCTGGGGCATGTTTACAGCAAAGACATATACCTGTTCACCCTGCATTTTTGCAGTGTGGAAAAGAGGAAACAGTTGGACATGTTCTTCTGCGGCGTTCTTTCATGCATGCAGTTTTGCATGGCAGCCTTCTTGGTTATTCCCCATCGTCAGGTACCTCTTCGCCGTTGCAACAATTTATAGCAGGATGGTTTGGCTTCTCCAATTTAGGCAAGTCAGAGGTGTGCTGAGTTTGCTCAGATATTTCCTTTACTCAGTGGCACAGTTGGCTTACGAGATGCAACCTCCTATTTAAACACCAGCTAGTTGAGCCCCAAGAGGTGGTTCTTTGTGCTCATCAAGCATTTCTGGAGTTTGCCAAGGTTTCAGATATACTGCATTGTCGGGTATAGCATGGTTACAAGTTTCAGTTGAGGACCACATGGGTGCTAGAAGTGTTACCTCCTGTTGCTTTTGTCGCCATCTCAATGACTGAACGCTATGATGGTAGCCTCCTGCTTACTCATGTTTGCCATTAATTCGCCAACTGGAAGCTTATTGAATGCACAGTTGATACCCACTCATATGGAAGATGTGTCAGCTGGGGAAGCACTGGCGGTCTGTGAAGCAGTATGGTTCTCTATTTATAGAGGGTACATGCTGGTTCCAGAGTAGAGTCTGATAACCTGACAGTGGTTATCTGAATTAAGGTACCGAATATCTTGGTATGAATGCCATTCATATTTTGTAGTTTCAGCCATATTCCAAGGGAAGAAAATAGTTTAGATGACTCCCTGGCTAGGAAGGCTCTATCAGTAACATGTACAACAGATTGGACGTTGTTCCCTCCCTGGTTTTTTCTTGTTTTAACGGCTGGGACTTTGACACATTAATCTTCAATCAATTCGTATTTCAACCTATTGTGTCCAAAACTGATTTGACTGTCTTGTTGCTCTGCTAATCACCTACGACACTAAGAAGTGAGTGTGGGCTGACCTTGGGATGGTCGGGAAGCCGCCTGTGACAATCAAGTCAGTCAAGAACACGACACTACTGAAAAGAAACTTAGTCGTCATAGAGCTTGAGATAATTGGGTTTTCGATACTTGAGTCTTGGCAAGGTTTAGTTTATATAGTGTGACTTGTGTATTGTAGGTTGTTCGATGTCTGGTTTGATGTAGCTCTCCTTTCCTTTATGATCGTCAGATTTAGGGCTTTCCTTTAGGGGTTGTAAAGTCGTGCTTCATTCAAATAGGGAAAGTAGTTCCATAGTCCCCTATCCTTCATTGATCAGAATGCTTTCCCCTAATTGTGGATCTGGTGCTAAGTATCTCGCCATGAGCGGATATGACTCTCAATTTGTTATTTCCACAACGGTCCATCTTTTTCTCCGACTATGTTTTGGCTCCAGTGCATAACACGTTGTCAAATTTTCTGACCACTTGTGGCAGGAATCGCCTGTATTAGGATGTGTACCAAGACCAGGAATTACCTGGTCATAATAAAAGATGTTATAATAGGCACCTAACCACCCCTCTTAATGACAACTTTTGGACTTCTCCCAACCCTAGCAATTCCCGAACAAGAGAGAAAAGAAGCAATATCTTTGAATTGGATTATGTAACTCTTCAAGAGCGGGAAACTTGCTAGCTGTGGACATTCCACCCGCCCAACCACTTGAGAGTCTAAGCAAGTGGAATGAGGACTTCTATAATATCACTTCTTATTACGAACAAGTAATTCCCAGTCTTGGTACTCATATCCCAATATCTTGCCACTATTCCTGAACAACTAGGAGCTGGGCCTTCTTTTCTCACTATTACGGAGACGAAAGAATGGGAAAAGTGGGATTTAATTTAACAACATGACATGCATGGTAGCCAAAATATGGTTAAGAAAAAGATGGATTGATATGGAAAAAAATAGATTGAGAGTCGTATCTGCTTATGGCGAGATATTTGACACTAGATTCTCAGTTAGCGGGAAGCATTGCGATCAATGAGGGATAGGAAACTATGTAACTACTTTCGTATTTGGATGGGCATGACTTTACAACCTCTAGAGAAAAGTACTAGATCCAATCATCATAAAGCAAAGGAGATAGGACATTCGACGACCTACATTACACAAGTCACACTATGTAAACTAAACACTCGCCAAGACTCAAGTATGTGAAACTCAGTGCTCTTAAGTCTCAAGTTCTATGATGACTAAGTTTGGAGCCTTTTAGTAGTGTTGTTTTCTTGACTGACTTGGTCGTCGAAGGCGGTTTCTCCACCATCCCAAGGTCGATCCGCACTCACTTCTTTGATAGGAGGTGTTCGACAAAGCATCAAGGCAGCTAGGTCAGTTTTGGACACAACATGACCTAAGAAAAAAGGAAGGATATGCTAGAGAAAATGGAGTGGAAGAAGGACCTAGGTCTAATTAACTCGGCACACTTTGTTTGGGATTTCTTACTAGAACCAGGTGGGTTGTTAGGTCTTGGAATAGCTATTGTTTGATAGAGTTGTAGTGGAAGAAAAAAGTCTCAAATCTGGGTTAGAACTTAAGAAATTTGGAATGAAGAGAAAAAGTTTGGTTGGTACTTGGAAATGCTTACCCCAAAAAATTTTCTTCTACAATGATCTTTCTTATGCAGTAAATGTTATCATAGAATCAAGTGGCAGGTCCTTTGAATCTTTAAACAACCATATATAGGTCTAGTCTTGGTGCTTTCATAACCTTCTTGAGAATTTTGAGAACCTCCAACTACTGCATTTCTGTTAAGCCTAGGCCGTTAAAGCCATAGGAGAGCCAACAGAGGTAGCAGAACCTCGAGAGGGCCTGAGAGGTATTAGTGTAGGTAGGTGGAGCCTTAGGAGACATCGACACAGGCAGGCTAAGCCCTTAGAAGGACCTTCAAAAGTTGGAGATCTAATGTGATAGATTTTAAGTTTGTTTTGAATATTTTTCAATGGCTAAGAGATCCTGTTAGGCTGTTACATCTATGTTTCTAATTTTAACCTAGAAACAAATATATTTAGGGTTTTTGGGTCAGTTTTTTCTTGTCCTTTCTCAAAATGGATTTGGATGAATTTTGTTTCCCTTCCCAGGCAGCAGCTGGTTGTGGGATGAAGGAGAAAATGGATAAGAAGAAAGTTGCTAGAGGAGCATCTCGCCAGCTGTTTCAGGGGATGGGGACGGTGGGGTTGCAAGGGGTGGAAGAAGAGGAAGAAGAAGCAAGAGGGTAGGATGTCAGCATGGTAGTTAGTTCATTTCAACTAGTATTGGGCACAATATGAGGTCTCGCGAGATCTTGTTCTTTTGAGACCCTTAGACTACATCTAATGTGATACCAAAAAAGTGCAACATCTCAATCGAGATCTCGGTTCAACACAGTCTTTATAAATACCCCATTTAGTCGAAGTGAGTCGACATATCTCACTCCCACATACACGATGCTCCTTCCCCCTTTGCTGGTTTTAGTGTTTTGGCTGAATTTTCCATCAAAAAGTTAAACGGATTTCCACCAAGGTGTCACTAATAAGCTGTTTAGCTCATCTATCACAAAGATCTACTGATTTTGAAGCCAATCTTGAAGCAAGGTGAGTGTTCTTCCCTAACTTCATTTTTGTTAACAACTATGTCTACACTGGTGGACGTGGTATTGGTGCTGGTGTTGTGGAGTAGAAGTTGGAGGGGTTACTTAGTCATTGATTTACTCTTGTACTCTGGTGGTGGTGTTACTTATAAGTACACTGATGTTGTAATGTGAAAATGTGAACAACTGGACATGTTTGATCTACTAATTTGACTTTAAACCTTTATGTGTATATTTGTATTTGTATCAAGTAATGATTGTGAATTTCATGTTTTATAAGTTTTAAGTGTTCGCTTCTTTAGCGCATCGGGTTCGAAATTAGGATCAAGTTGTAATGAGTCAATACACTTGTTTTCCACAAATCTAAGGGCACTAGCATGTTTAGAAGGCTTAAAATAAGCTAAATACCAAATTCCAGCTAAAACTGAGCCCTAATATCAAGGTGTAAAATTTTGGAATTTTCCCCCTACAGACTTTGACCTAAAGTTTTTGGGGTCATTCTAGCTTGGTTTTTGACATCCAGCCTATTTTGAGGCCAGGGGTGTCAGCGGTTCGTTTTAGGGCAGTCTTAGTTCGGGCTAAAAGGTACCAAGCCCACGCTCGGTCCATTTGCAAAATAACGATTTCGGTTTAGTGTGGTTTGGGTTCGGGTTGACTAACGGTCTGGTTTAGGGTTGGGGCGATTTTGAGACCTTACGCCATTGTCAAACTATTATAGTCCATTGCAAAATAACGATTTCAATTTAGTGTGGTTTGGGTTCAGGTTGACAATGGTTTGAACCAACGATTTGGTTTAGTGTTGGGGTGGTTTTGTGACCTTAGTAACTCATTGTCAAACCGTTATAGCCCATTTCGAATTAAAATTCGTATGGGTCTCAAATCTTACCTCTTTGGGCTTAAGGTCCAAACACAAACTTTTTCTTATGAGAATAAAAATTAGCTTTAATAAAAGTGGGTAATACACCCTAGTCCGTGCTATATATAAGCTGTACTAACTTTTCTCAGTCTGTTAAAAGTTGAGTTACTTGTGCAGGGACTGTCTCTACTTGCAGGCAGCCTTATATTGCTAAGTAGCCATCTAAAAACACGAGGATCACATGTAAATTGCAAAGATGGAACTGGGCAATCATGTTTTGCTACCCACTTCTTTTAATTATGTTCATTTTTTTAATTAGTTTAGTTAGCAAATATGATAATGGATAACAAGCTTGATAAACCCTATGGCATACATAGGAATAAAGGCTTTTGTTTATCTCTCTTTTTTATAAGTTTATATGAATCATAATAGATAGAGAATTTAGTACGGTTCGGTGGGCTAAAGAGCCACAAAGGGGTTGGCCCAAAGCAACCCAAGAAAGTTTGATTTGTGACCCCTCAGCCATAGCTAGCCCATTAAGTTTTAGTTTGGGTTGGTTCAGGGCTTCAGGCTATAACGGCCCACTTCGGTTCGGTCTTAACTGTCCGGTCTACAAATTATTTGAGGCCAATAAACACATTGAGATTGTTGTTATTGCCTATAACCTAACCCAAAGTGGTGTTCTTGATCTTCGTTACAATGCAGCAAAAAAGACAACTAAAATTCAATATACAAGTAGTAAAGTACAAGTGTAGTTTTCAGTAGTCAGTAGTACACGGTTAAAATAGTATAATTGTATAACATTAACAGTATATGAATGAATTACAAATTACAAATTGACAGTCCACATCCCACCTATGAATAGCCTAATAATAGCTGCTGTGTCGTGGTGGCTCCATCGTCTCAACCTTGTAGGCCAGCCTCTGTGAACGATGGACATGCTCAACCCATGTCATTGAACCCATATGGTGCTTTGTATAGTCCGACACTGCCCTTTTGTAAGTAATCAACCTCATAAAACAGCCAAGCCATTTTAAAGAAAGTGTCATAATGGTAAGGACTGCGGAGATGAAATTCTGGAAATTCAGGTGAAGTTCTGCCGAAATTTCAAACTTTTTCATTTCGGCCCTAGTTTCGTTTTGGTGGGGACTGAAACATTGAAGTCTCAGCAAAATTTTGCTGAGATTTCGCGAAATTTAAAACATTACCTGATATCCATCAAGATGGGCCCCCGAGTTGGGTTGAGTTGACTAAGGATTTTTACCAGATCTCAACCAAGATCTTGCGAGATCTTGGGAGATCTCAGTTTTGTGAAGGACTCAGATCTCAAACCATGGTATTTTGGTCTTTTCAATTTCAAAATCAATGGTATTAGTTTCTAGGGTTTGTGATTAAATTTTTTCTGGGGTAGTAGATGCAATTTTTGGCTAATGCAGGGGGAATATACATAACTTGCTCTAATACGTTACTTTTAAACTATTAAACTAGGATTATTTGAGGCCCCACCACTTACAATCCCTGGTCATACTTTTAAACTTGTCTTGATTTATGTTTATGATGCTGGTGGAAATGGATGGCTTAGCTGTGTAGATCTAGTTCACTGTCTCCTGGTGTTGATTTGTTGGTCATTGCTGTCATATTATATGCTATGCAATGTAAATATCTAACAGTCCTTGCTTTTAATGATGCAAACAGTCAGAATGCTTGCATGACTTATCAATTGCCATTATGCAAGAATTTGGCAGACTGGCATGCAATGTTTCAGAGGCAGAGGTTGTACGAGCTAAAAATAAGGTATGCAGTAGAGACATCACAGATTAGGAAGTGGTTAAGTTTGGCTGTTTGTACCGGTTATGTCAATTCTTATACAATAATTGCAACTTTCGGTGTTGACAAATAATAATAAATGTTTAAATTTGCATAGGTCTAAGGATTTATGTTAAGTACTGAGTTTCTAATCATTTTAATTTTCCTCAACAGCTTGTCTTGAAATGATTGCTTTGATGGTTAATACTTTTACTGCAGTTGAAATCTTCTCTTTTGCTTCATATTGATGGAACCAGCAAAATTTCTGAAAATAATGGACGTCAGGTAAACTGCAATCTTAACCATGGAGACACTTCCTGTCTTTTATATTAACTCTTTTTTGGGGAGTGAGCATGTGCATAATTACATTGGATAGATTGCTTTTGTCCTGTGAGTACAGATTCTGACATATGGGCGTGTTATGCCGTTACTGTGAGTTATTTGCACGAATTGATGGTGTTGACGCTTCAACAATAAAAGAGATGGCAAAGGAGTTTATAATCAATAAGGCAAGGCAATCACTTCCCCTTACTCTTGGTTTTCTCATCAGCCAAGCCAGTGTTGCTTGCAAAAAATTGTTGTGCCATATGAGGTGTTTGATCTCCATCATAGTTGTCAATGAGTTGCCTAGGTGTCCTGGTAGTTTTCCATTATGTCGGGCAGTCACCTTGTATGCCTGACCTGCCTAGGAGACCACTTTATTGCCATTTTGCTTTTCTTTTTAATCAGTATTATGTATAGATTCTAAATGTAATGTTATTGTTGGCTGATGTACAAAATACTAATGTCAAGGAGTAGGGAAATTTGATATTTTGGTTTTTAAAATTTAAACTTTGAACTGACGAAGATAGTTTTTGGGTTTGATGTGGACCATGTGGTTTAAATGTTTGATGTTAGTGATTGTGTTCGTGTTATGAATCGTATGATAGGATGAACTCAATTATTGATGTGCTTTTTCTAATGAAGATTGAGAAACGTTTCGTACTTGATGGTGGGAATAAGTTATATAACTTTTAGTATAATATTTGGACCAAATATAGTTATATTGAAAGAATTAATACTAGAACACCTTGACCGCTAGGCAATGCCTTGTGTGACTAGCAGCAGCATATAAACGCAAAAGCCAGGAAATTTAAGAATCATAATTTTTTAATGAAACAATAAGCAATAAAAACCTAGCTAATGTGCACTAGCTAAACAAAAATTCAATAGGCAAATGTAGGGTTTGGGAACATTAGCAGAATAATATCATAGGAATTCAAGTTCTTTCATTGTCCCAAAAATGAATAGAAGATCTGCAGGTCCTAAACATGTGGCCAATAACAAGAAGCAAAACAATCAATGGAAATAAATCTTCCAGCACTGTTTTAATAGTTAGGGATAGAAACAGGGGAAGGGGAAACTAATTGAATCCATTTTCCAATGGGGTTGTGGTTGGGAGACAAATAACAGCAGCAAGGGGGAGAGTAGTTGAAGAAAACAGAAGAAGAATAGGGAGAGAAAGAAGCTGCAAACACCTTGGCACCTGAAGAAAGAAATCAAGAGAGAAAGACGAAGAGAAGTTCACAAGAGGAGAGAGAAAGGCCATGCAATTAAGGGGGGGGGGATTCATGATACTATGACAGAAAGACAGCCCTGCATAAGTTATTTATTTATTTATTTTCCTAATTTATCAAGTCTAAATTTAGTCACAGCCTACAACCTTTATAGGTAAATCAAAACAACTAGATCCAATCAGATCTCTGAATTGAAAAAAGAGAGATTTGAGTTCTAATTCATTGTTCAAAATCTGAGAATAAAAATCTGTGTATCTGAATACTAAAATTAAATAACTTAAAAATACTAATAACTAAAAGCAGATGTGAAAATTCTGGCAGCTGTCAAACCATCATTTAATTTCCCTTGCTTCAACCAATTGAGCCAACTGGAGTTGTTTGCTATGTCATTATCTGTCTCTGATACAATTTGACTAGTCGATTCTGGCCTGATATCCTCATCAATTAAGATAGCGACATCTCTGAGCTATGTTTGCAGTTCAAGCCAACTGAATCATTTAACAGGCATTCTCAAGCTCCATTGATTTTTATGTCTAGGTGAGCTCGCCTCCATTAAATATGAAAAATATAATAGTTTAATGTTGGATTAGTGTTAAAACATAGAAGGGCGTACCTAGTTTATGAGGCTCCTGGCACTGTGGGGTGGGGTCTGGAGAGAACCACAATGTGAGCAACCTTACCCCTGCTTTCAGAGAGCTGTTTCCAGATCTAGTGGCAAAGTACAACAATTAGAAATAGTTATAACAAAAACGTATTTGAACACAACCTGGTGGCTTTGATTTTAGAGTTATCAATCCAGTTGGCAGGCTATGCAGTCTGTGTTGGGGATTCCTTGCCTCAATTGTAATCTTTTTATTTAAACCTAGAAGTGATAAATTGAGAAATCTTTGGTCAGAAAGTTTATGCCATGTAGTTCCTTATAATTTTTTTCTTCTTATTTTTCAGGATTTTGTGATTGCTGCAATCGGACCAATTGGTCAGTTGCCGAAATATAACTGGTTCTGCTCTCAGATATAAGTGAATGCCAGAATTGAAATCTTGCATTAGAATGAGTTTGTGAAGCAACTACTGTAAGAGCTAGAACCTTTTTCTAAATTTCACTTGCTAATGTAGTGTAGCTTTAAATTGATGCCAGGTTTATCACAATTATCAAACCTCAAATTGTAGTTTTTACATAAAGATGCATATACCAAACTGACTGTTTGGATGCTTTTACATCCCCTCTATTTACCTTTGGATTAGGCAGCATGGATATCATTTCAATTCAACTAAGTTTTTCCCAACCAATTGATCAGCTATTCACTGATAGTGTAGATTCTTATGGCTACACTATCTCACCTCTCATACGAGATTGAATTGTAGGCATGGAACTAGCAAGACACGTCAGTTGTCTCAGTTTTGTTGAAAATCAAGACAAGATACAGGTGAAGTTAAAAAAAGAAAAAAAGAAAAGAAAAAAAAGTCCTTAGTTTTGAGTCTTTTGACCTAACGCATCCACTAAATTGCATTTTGCGAGTTTCAACATAGATTCCTGTATAAGTTTCATAGAATCCGTTGAAACTGGTGGAAGCTTCTTTGGCAATCTAGTAAAAAACCCAGATGTCTTTTTGCATGCCTAATATCATTTAAATGAATGTTCTTATATTCATAAATAAGCAGCTAACCCTCATCCTCATATTGTATCGAATAAAAAAATAGTTAAAAAGATAAAAATCTTAAAAGTAAAAAGTCTCAACCCCATAGTTCAAGAACAAAAATCTTATATTCAATTGTACATGTAATTTTCAACTTTCTATTGCTGGGTTTTTTTTATTTTTATTTTTATTTATTTATTTTAAAATCAAGTCCAAAAGTTGCATAAATCATAATATATTAAGACATTGTTAAAAATCAATAGTGCTGTAAAATACTCATTTCTTTTACTGTCTAAATCAGTTTTCTCTTCATTCAGATTGATTTTGACTGTATTCATGCACCAAATTAGGTTTGACTGATACAAAACTCCCTCAATATAATTTAGATTGAAGCAATGTTGAATTTGTTGGATAGCTTTCCAAAGCAAATTTAGGAATTGCTTAATATTGATTTAATATTTGGAGAGTAATGTTTTGTTTGCAGTTCTGAGCTGGTGCCAAAATTTTGGCATGGGGTTTTGAAAAGAATCCTGAGAATTTGTTGCCCTTAATATAAATGGATGATGGAACAGGACATAGGATTTCTAGAGTATCATGGTATTAGGACAAAATATTATTGAGTTTTGTATTAAAGCATGGAACAATCAGTCTTTAACCCATGCTATCTTTTAGTTGTTTCTTGTGGAAGGTGATCCCGTGTCTGTAGTGTTGTTAATGTTTTTTTTTTGGTCGAGTTGGTAATGTTCATCATCAAACAACCCTGTTCCTAGCCCCTATCATTTGGGGATTTCTTTACTGATGGTTCTATTTCAACTTACAAAGAGGAATATCCTTCGATCTTTCTTGGCTCATTGACTCTATAGTGTCATCAACAGGTGTGACTGTCCACAGGCTGCATTGATTTTAAAGCACTTGACCAGACCTAACTCACAGCAACCTGAATGTATGGGAGCCAGACTTTGACTTTTGAGCCAGGTAAGAATCATCCCAAAAAATCAACTTCTTGTACAACTGTATCTTGCATTCTTTTTTAAATTTAAAAACTATCCTTTGTATCTTTTGCATGGATGAGTTGCATCATACTTGCCTGGCTTTTCATTTTGCCTATATTAAAGTAGTTTCTTGTTATAGCTGCTCAATCTTGTATATGGCTTGGATTTTCTGTTTGTGAGCAGGCCTAGATCAAGCTTGACACATTGGGTTGGATACTTGGATGCTGGATGGCTAGTAATCCAGGTGGAGGCAGTCCTTTTTAACTTCATGATCCATGTTCTTCTATACTCGACAACCACCAGATTTGTCATTTTCACTTGGTATATCAGTGCCTAAGCTGTGAATTTTCAGAAGTATTCAAGATGAAATTTCCTCTTAATGAATAAGATACTTCAATTCGTACCAAATTCGAGTTGGCGTATACATTTCTCTACCTCTCTGTTTCAGGTTTCACAAGAGGTTAGAGTTCATCTCTGCGTTATTTGCCAAAATGGAATCATCTTGATGGAATTAAAGAGTGCTACCCTTTTTTATGCATTAGTTTCACAATTTAATCTTAACCCCAAAGGAGTAGTCGAGTTCGCAAGGGACCATTGCCCCAGGAAGGGTCAGGTCCTTAAGTTCAACTCCTCGTGCCTTTGTGGCCACTTGAAAGAGGGTGTTGTGGGGCTGGTCAAGCTGAAGGCTCGGATACCCATTGTTAGGGCTCTCTCTCTCTCACACACACACACACACAAGTCTCACAAAGTGAAGGTCCTTTATTTAAGTCATTTGAATTACACATTTCCCTTCAAATACGCTTGTCAAGTGTATTTGTCTCACAAGGTGAAACTCTTTTATTTAATTTTGTGAATCACCTTTGCAAACTCCTGCGTAAGATAGTGTTCTTTTCTTGTGTCTTTTGTATCGGAACAAGGTAATAGAGGAAGAAGAGGGAGGATATGCCTCTAGAAATCTTCCCGGTTCAGTTGAACACAATTGACGTCCACGTTACTGAGTTTTCCACTGTTATCTTCATTGGATGATGTCCCCATATAAGGAAGGATGAGACTTCCGATCAAGGTTTAAAGTATCAGTATCGAGTATTGTATCGGTCATGTGATTTAAGAAACGTATCGTTCTGTATCGAGTATTGTATCGTACTATCTAATGTATTTTAGTGCAACTCAATAGAGAGACATATGGGCCGCGGGCAAGGCCGCGGCAGGGCAGTCCTCTATCATGGGAACAGATTGAATTTTGTCAATTCCCATATGACCCCATTCCAAGAATTCTGAGATGAAGACGCAACGATGCAGCTTTCGTGATTTCTTGGTATAACGCATGCTCCAGTACTTCAACATATTGTTAAGAAGCTGAGGGTCCATGATCTACAAAAAGGAGTTGTTGACAAAAGACCGCATGCTAGCCTCATGGGTGCAGTTTACGTATCCTCTAGGGCTCGGATGAAGACACCATGAATCTTAATTTGAACAGTCAATAGAGATATTATTGTTTATATGATGAACAAAATAGGTGGGCAATACAAACTCCAAAAGAAGAGTTCGGGAAAACTGTTCCAGATGTGGGATTCCCTCTTTTTCTGAATCGGTGGATTGAAAAAGAGAGCTGGAAAATATTTGCCTTCAGTAAGTCTCGCCCATAGGGAGTGAGGTTTCAAAAGTAAGGATTTTTAATCGCGCAGCTGCCTGCTTTTTTAAGAAGATTACGGCTTTGTTGTAGGCTGCAGCTGTTCTGGATGCTGAACCTTCTGCCTAATGGGTAAATAAACAGGCTTTGTCCCAACATATCAGGGAGGGATTCGAGGATTTTTCTAAATTGGCATTCCAGAACCGGCATGTAATAGAGTCAAACTTTTTACATACTTTGATTGGTAAATCAAAACATGGTTGTACATATCAAATGTTGGAATAGAGGCGACGATAAATTTAGAAAAAAAAATCCTCCATTGTGCACAACTGGTGCACTTTTATTCCAAACAGAAAACTGTGATTAAAGGTTCAATTTTGAATTAAAATATTTTTTCTGAACTGGGAGATTCTATTAGAATAAAAAATTATACAAAATACAAGAGATGACTACAACTGATAATATCACCTTCCCTTTGCGTTTTCCGTCTCCAAAGCAAGAAAAGCATCAGGGCTGCTACAATCAAGTTCAAATTCCCCTATAGGGGCCATGAAATAGCGCCAGAATTTAACTCCCTCAGTCGATGACCAAAAGTGCACTGATCAAACTCTCCAAACAACTCCCTGATGTCAGCAATAAGATTAATGACATATCACGGTGGATCCCAACCTCCAGCTATCATAGACACAGCAGCAAGGGAATCAGAGAAGACCTGAATTCACTTATATCCCTTACTCTTTGCAATCATGACACCATGCTTCACAGCAAGAAGCTCTAAGCTAAGGATATTATCCTCATCCACTCTGCCAGCAAGGGCAAAAATTGGGTTGCCATGTTCGTTCCTCCCCAAAGCACTGTATCCACCACGTTGCGACATCACAGAGCCATCACAGTGAATAGAAATCCACCCATCCGGAGGTCTCTCCCACCCAAATCTACTGAAAACCTAAAGTTGGAACGGAAACTTGAGATGCCAACGATGAAAAAATTTTTGATTAACATTGTCATGGGGCACCGGTTTCTCCAAGTTGGAGAACCTCCCTCGAACATCTATAAGAACCTGTTGGGTGACATTTTCCACCATGCGATGGTTGCAGCCAGCAAGGTGGTTACACCTCTCAACCCAAATACGATAAAAACTAAGGAGAAGCTGAACTTCTTTACGGCTGCCATAACCGAGTCACCTTGAAAGTGAGATTGCGCCAAAACGACTTCCTTATCCCAAGTGCTCTCCACGTCAAGCATGTACCCATTTAGAGAGAGAATTTCCTCCATACTCTAATTGAAAATGAGCAATGAAAAAAAGAGAGATGATTATGTGATTCCTCACTGTCTCCACATAAAAGGCAGTTGCTATCAATCCCATCCACCCATTTAGTCAATCTCATCTTCGTTGGCAACCTCTTATGGATAGCAACCCAAAGGATAAAGGGAAACATGTTTTGCTGAAATGGATGCCAAACCAGCCGCCACCACTGAACCTCTTCATTGGGACTACAAACTAAACTCATAGCCGTCTTGACAGAGTAGCAACCTGAAGAAGCCAATTTCCAGATAGGGGTACCCAGTTGCAAGTGATGATAAAGCTTAGTGTCAATAACTTCGCTCCATCTAGCTTGAATTTCGGAATCACGAGTGGGATTGTACCATTCAACGCCCTCCCTTAGCAAAATATTCACCTTACTGTGATGTTGTCTTCCCAAAGCTTCAGCATGAAGGATGCCATGGTGCTTGAGGGGGCCCAAAGGTAACCAAGGGTCTTGCCATAGGCGAGTACAGGAACCATCCTTTAAGAGATAGAGGAAACCTCTAAAAGCAAGAGGCCGAAGGCTAAGGATAGATTTAAAAGTCTTTGAGCACCTATTTGGCATAGCCATTGACCAAGTAGAGTCCAATTGTAACTAGCGGCACTTGATATACTGAACCCAACAAAAATCTTGATTCGTGGCGAAGCTCCAAATATGCCGAATGAGAGAAGTTGAATTCCAATCCACAAGTCTACGAAGCCCCAAACCACCTTCATTTTTTGGCTTACAAATTTGCTGCCAAGAAACTTTATGAGCACCTCTGTCACCACCACCCCTCCAAAGGAATCTTGCCATTAAACTCTCCATTTGATATAAAATAGATCGAGGGATTTCAAAGACATTTAACCAATAGGCCATTGTACCCATTATAATAGAACCAATAAGAGTGAGTCTCCCTGCAAAGGAAACGACTTGGTTCTTCCATGCAGAGAATTGTCTCTCAAGCTTATTGACTAACTTCGAAAAATCTCGAGAGTTCAAGGCCTTCGATGAGAGCGGAACCCGCAAATATTTGATTGGAAATGTACCAATAGAGAAACCCAAGGACCTATTAAACTCTTCCACAACCTCAGGAATGGGATTATGAAAAAAAATCTGAGATTTTTCTTGATTAATAGACAAGCTTGAATGGGAAGGGAAGGCGTCAAACAAATCCTTCATAACAACAACATTTTTTGATGTTTGAGCCCTAAAAATGAACAAATCATTCGCAAAGCAAACAAAGGATATCTTCGGTCCTTCACAATGAGCATGATAATCAAAATTACCATGAGATGCAGCCTTGGCTAGAGAATCCGTGAAAGTTTGCAGGACAATGTTGAAAAGCATTGGCGACATGGGGCACCCTTGGCACAACCCTCTATTAGCATAAAACCGAGGAGATTGAGCACCATTAATGAATACCATAAAGCTGGGATTGGTAACGCGCCTTGAAACCCAATTTATCAAAGTTGCAGGGAACCGTAATTTGTACAAGGCCATGAACAAATAACTCCATTGCACCGAATCATAAGCCTTCCTCAAATCAATCTTGGTTGCAAAGTCCGAGGGGCCACTGGAGATATGGTAATCATGCAAGACTTCTTGGCAGAGGAGGATATTATCAAAAACTTGTTTACCCTCACTAAAAGCAACTTGATTGACCCCCACCACTTTTGGTAACACCAACTTGAGCTTATTAGCGATGATTTTGGCAATGAATCGGTAGATCATACTACTCATTGTAATAGGCCAAAAATCCCCAAAAGTGTTTTGTACTGACCCCTTTAAGATAAGGGTTAACCTAAAAAGTTTGAGCTCATCCGGCAACCTCAGAGTAGTGAAGAAATCAACAACGGCTTGACAAACTGAATGACCAATAATTTCCCAAGTTTTTTTGAAGAAAGGGGTAGAAAAACCATCTATACCTGATGCGTCCAAAATCTGCTCAGCCCTTGGATCTCCACGTGATGTCCTGCAAAACGAAAGCGTCAGATGTGGCCCGACCGCTGGGGTTGGGAGTCCACCTCCGAAGGCTAAGTCAATTGATGAACTTAATCACAAACGGCTCTGCTAGAAGCACAGAGCTAATGAATGAAGAAACGGGAAAGGTGATCTAGATAGCAGAACGCTGATAGTTTAGGTCTATCAGTATGTATCTGAACCTGAGTCTCAGATAGTATTCTTATTGATCGATTGATCCCCCCTCACCTTGTATGGTAGTGAGGTTTATATAGAGTGTACCTTCGAATCTCCTTCGTTGGATGCACTGGAGCCTTCTTCGGGTAGTCGTTGGATCTCATCAGTTAGATCCGTTGAGCGATAGACTTCTACTAGTTTGTGCTAGTAGAGGACTCCTGAGATAACCGTTAGGTTATGCGATAGTTATCCATTTGATAATGATTATCCGCAGCCGTCAGTTTGAGTCTGCCATCATCAGGGTGATTACCCTAATCCATAAGTAAGATTAGGGCACGCTTGCAGCTGAATAAGCTTTCTTCTTCAGCAAGCCATCTTCCGGATCCGGTTCGCTCGGGAGCGATTCGGTTTTCTCCGTCTCGACCGGGGTCGAGGGTCGGACCAGGTATGAACCCGGTCTGGTCATAAACTCTCTATATCACTAGCCCCCCAGACCAAGCGTTCGGTCGATCCCGAGGGCTTGGTTTTTAACTGGGTTCGTCGTCAGGTGATGATCTCTGCGTGCTTCATTAAATGTCATATCACATTTAATGCGGTGGTCACTTTTCCTCGAGCGTTGTGAGTGTAAGGCCACATATCTAGTTGCGCTTGATCTCGTCGTGGCTCACGTCATCCAAGCGACGGTTTCCGAACGCCTATTTCGGATTCGTGAGTTCAAACTTTCAAAACGTCTTTCAATCTTGATCGTTGATTTTGAATCAATCTCGATCGTTCAGATTCCCGAACACTCGTGCGGGAGTTTTAAAAGCGGTTCGTTGTCTTCGTAGGTTTCATTCTTCCCGTCTGGAATTTGAACCTTTGTTGTTCGCTTCGCGCCTTCCTGCTCTCCAGCTTCCGTCTCACTGAATCAGTAAGTTTACTAGTCTTTTCTTTTGTAGTTTACTGAAACGAGTAATGGCGGACGATAGGGCTTCTTTAGTACCCCATGTTGGTGATAGCAGTGATGCTTTTGCTTCTTCTGCTCCCGAACAGTCGGATAGTGATAACAAAACCCTAACCGTCCTCTGGCAGGAGTTCGCTGAAGTTTCTCAAAAAGGTTTTGAAAGAAAAACCGAAACTTCTCCTCTCCTTCTCGAGTCTGGATCTTCCAAGATTGTCGAGTCTTCTAGGCAGGCTCAAACCTCTGGGTCCAATGGTGGACCTGGCTCTGTTCCTTCCATTTACAATGGAGAAACCCCTCTTTCAGCTATCCAAGATTTTGATCTTCCTTCCTCATATCAAGTTAGGGCTCCCCATCCTGATGAGAGGGTTGATTCATCCCTTTCGGGTGAATTTTCTCTGTATATAGATGCACTGGAAAGCGGGGGTGAATTTTCTCTGTATATCGATGCACTGGAAAGCGGGGTTCGCTTTCCCTTTTTTAATCCTTTGTTCTCCGCAATTTTGAATCACTGGAACATTTGTCCCGGAATGCTTCTCCCCAATAGCTGGCGTCTCATCGTCGACTTCTTGGGTTTGTGTTTTGAGCTTGGCATTACGCCATCTCTTTCTCTTTTTGTACATTTTCATGTTCTTTCTATCTCCCATCCTCCCGGATGGGTCTTTCTTTCCAAACGCAATAAGGCTGAACTTGATTGGAGGGGCAGCATCCTTGTCAAAGGAACTTGCCCTTCTAACCACAAAAGATGGCGCGAACGATATTTTTTCTGTCGAGCGCCTCCATCTGATTTTAACTTCCCAACCACCTAGAGGAGGTTTACTTCTTCGTCCGAGAGTAACCGGGGCCTTCCTTTATCCAGAGAAGACGAGGCGGCCATCAGGAAGATCAAATCCATTCCGTGGTATCAAGAGATACATGGATATGAAGTGGAGTATAACTCCATCCTTCAAGATCTTGGGGCTTGGCTCATTGTGAGCTTCTAACCATCATCCTTTGGTTTGATCGAAGTGATATGTTTTGAATTCTCGATTCTTGTCCTTCTTCTTTGCGGTGCCTCCCGTAACGAACCCCGAAAGCCTCGCGGGTGAAGGCCGCTAGGGCCGTTGTGACAGCCGAACAACGATCGCCTGGGGGTCTTGACCGTAGATCAAGAGGCTTCTCTTCCCTCTCCCGACCCCTCTTATAAGGGTATCAGGAATATCAGGCCTGTAGCTGATGCTTCGGGTAAAGGGAAGAAACCAATGGTGGAGAGGGCTAATGTCTCTTCCCCCGCCCGAACCAAGAGGAGGCATGACACAATTGATGCTCCCTCAAATAAAAAATCCAAAGCTTCGACGGATGGTGAGGAGGTCTTCATCCCCCAGTGGACCCTGAAGATGACCGACAGTGGTCACTCGGGATCCTGAGAAAGCTGCAGAATGGAGCTCCCTCATTCTTGCTCCTTCTGATCGCCAGGAGTTCGAAGCCCTGGATGATACCTCCCTTGTTAGTCAATCTACAAGGTACCGATCTTCTTAATTACTTACTTTTTCATAATTTCTTATGACTTCTTCTGATATCTTCCGTCTTCCCGGAGAATGCCGTGTTGAGCTTTTATCAACACATGGAAGCATTGAGCCGGGTTGGTCGCACCAGCTCCTTGCCGCAAACTTGTAAAGAGAAATTGGCCAAGGCCAATTCCGAAATAGACCAGTGACCGCAGCTACCGTGGAGCTGCAGAAAAAGCATGAGGAAGAAGTGATCTCCCTCAAGGAAGCCCTTGAAGCTTCGAGAATTCGTGTCTCTGCCGCCGAGCGCAAGGCCGGGAAGCAAAAGGCAGCTGCCACGTTGTTTGGTGACACCTTGAAATCAAAAGTAGGGAGCTCGAAGAACATCCGAAGTTGGCGATCCCTAGCAAGCCTGAGCATATAAAGCCAGAGCTTCGGAAGGAGTGCATTCGGAAATACCTGAACAACGTACCTTTCTCCGAGTTGCTAGGTTTCTACAACATTCAAGCTTATCGCATGGGGCAGAACGACGTTTGGGAGCAGATCCTTGGAACGATCCCCGACTTCGACATCTGCTCCTTTTCGTGAGGTATGCCACCAAGAGGTCTTCGGGAAAGTTGGTATGGATCTCCTGACCGGGCTTAGGGAGAAGATGATCCTTTTCCAGCTGACCCTCAATATGAGGCATATCTGAATGATGAGCCGGCACTTCCAGAGGAGAAATCACAAGCCGAGTCTCAAGTTGTTGCTGTAGAGGATTCAGCCGATGCCACACTTGAGGAAGGCTCTTCTCATGGTCCTGAGAAAAGTCCTCCCGACCAGGGTCCCTCGGGCAACAATGAAGAAAAGGCTTAGGGAGTTGTTCTTTTGTACAGATGTACCCTCAATTTAATGAATAGACATTTCTTTTGTTATGTTGGCCTCAAAATTTCCCCGTCTCTTGCCGAAATCTTGCCTTGAATATCAAAGTATGATAAAACTTATCACTTAACTTTTCATTCCTCGCCGATTAATAATCTTGTAGAAATATTGTGAAGATGCGTTTCGGGAAGATGCATTAATCTTCCCCACAACTTCATTTATTGCAAAGTCCGCACGTTTCCCTTCTGCGAAGTTCAAACGTTTTCCTGCTTTTGTATACCATTCATTGTTTCCAATGAATCGGAAATACATCCATTATTTTAATGGCAGGTGCGACGATTGGAGGTATCTCTGCATCAGGTGCTCGCTTCCACATGTTTCCATATGGCATCCCTTCGACCGTTGATCTTGCTTTTTGCGGATTTCGAAGCGTCCTTTCGATCTGGGTCGTCTGTTATTCTTAGCCTTCAACCGTCGTCTTATACCTTAGGCTATTTAAAGCCTTCGTGGGTACTCTCCATCTATCCTGACTTCTGCAAGATAGATTTGCTAAAGTGCCAAAGCAACCTTTCGTCCTTCGGCCTGCTTCCGTATTCCTCGTACTCCAACAACAGCTCTATCCAGTTCTGAACAAGTGAGTTTTTTTTTTTTTTTTGATTACTCATCTCTTTCCCCACACTGGTTTCAGCTAGTGAATCCTCCAAGCGTAAGGCAACTGCTGGCGGTGAATCTTCAAGTCAGATTCCTGCAGCATCTATTGATGCCGTCCCTGCGCCTCCTTTGCCCGAAGTGATCGCTCGTCTTTCCCAGGAAGATCTTGATCACTCCGTTGCCGATGGTGCTGCCGGCGCTCCTGCTGGTGAGCCTGTTGGTGAACCTGTTGGTGCACCCCGAAGGAGACTCTTCGGGCATCGGAGGCAACTATGTTGGCGTCTGATGAAGGTGTGGTCCCAGCAAGTGCTGCTCCTATTTCTAACTCTAGTGCTTGTTTGGCATCCTCCTCCTCTCCTTCTGAGTTGGAGGATTTTGCCACTAGGAAGCGCCGTCGAGTGACAAGTGATGAAGCTCATCCTTTGCTTGGTGTAGTTCATCCTTCTCATCCTTCGCCTGAATTAGTGTCAAACGAGTTTGATAGAGCGTTGGAATGGTGTCTCGCTGCTCGAATGACTTCGAGAGGGCAGTTCTTTCCAAACTTCCGGATGAAGTCTTTACGAAGTCACCGGTGATGTAAGTCTTTCTTCATTATCCTCTCGATTTTGAAAAATTACTTTTTCTCGCTCCTCGTTAACTCGGAAGTTGTTTGCGGGAGTCTTGCTGGTAACTTCCACAACCAAGTGGAAGAAGTTACTAGACTCGAGGGTCGAGCAATGAAGTTTCTAGGCTTCGGGAAATATCTGAAGCTAAAGATGTTGAGATTGCTCGCCTTCGGAATCTAGCTTGGGAGGTGGCAGGAGAAAAAAATTCGATGATTGGTCGTCTTCGGTCGGACTTGGATGATGCCAGGGAGAAGATCCGGCGATTGGAGCGAACAGTTGGAAAGTCAGGAGCCAAAGGATCTGAAACGTTACCCGAAAGGCAAGCTGTCGTTCCTTTGCCCGAATCCCTTTCAACTGATGTTCGCAGAGCCTGCGTCTTCAAGTATTTACACAGTAAGCCCTTTGTTGATATGCTGAATGCTTATAACTTGCGGGCGCGCATCGGGATGGTGAGAACGAAGTATGGGAATCAATATTAAGGAAAGATCCTCATTTTGATACGACTCCCTACAGGTCTTGTTTGCCATCCGGAAGTATTTACCGACCTGGGTATTCCTCTTCCCAACTGGACCAAGGATAAGATTGATCCTCCACCTTCCGATCCAGATATTATGCAATATCTGAAAGATTCTCCTGTTTATTCTCCGCTGGAAGAAGTCAATTATGACGAGCTTGTACTCAATGCGAGTTTGGTCGAGGACCATTCTTCGTCTGGACAAGCTGGGCAAAGAGTATGAAATTGCGGAGGATTTTATGTATACCGAAATATTTTTGTAATCCTCATTTCTTCTCTTCTTTTCCTTGTATCCCCACCAATGGTTGACTCATATGTTTGTTCTAGCAAAGTCGCGTCGATCTTGTGTAACTTGTTAACAGTCACCTATAATGACTTTCTTATTTTGATCGAAGATTGTATCCAGCTCTTGTAATTGTCTTGATACTGGCCCCTTTGGATCTTTTGAAGAAATAAGAAATTACTTTATCTTGAACTTTGCTAGCCACTTGAATCGCCGTTGTATTAGGTCTTAGTTGTCTGAAACAATGCCTTTACTTAAGGATTTCCGGAGAAATACAATAAGTCTGAGAAGGAACTCACTCGGGTTTTAAACCGATGCCTTATACTTAAGGATTTCCAGAGAAATACAATAAGTCTGAGAAGGAACTCACTCGGGTTTTAAACCGATGCCTTATACTTAAGGATTTCCGGAGAAATACAATAAGTCTGAGAAGGAACTCACTCGGGTTTTAAACCGATGCCTTATACTTAAGGATAATTCAAAAATTCAATAAGTCTCGAAGGAACTCACTCGGGTTTCAAACCGACACCTTGCAAAAGGAACTCACTCGGATTTTCATCCGATGCCCCGACTTAAGAAAGTTCGAAAAATTTCGGTAAGGGTTGAAGTGTTGAAGGACCCATTAGAATTTTCATCCGATGCCTTATAGTTGGATCTTGTTCTTGAATGTGGTGTATGATGCCCCCCAATCAAAAGATAGTTTGTTGAAAGCCAAAAATTGCATTGATTGAGTTGAAAATGATTACATCGCGAACAAAATTGAAATCATCCTCAAGGATAAAACTTTTTGAGATGTCTTGCATTCCACGAACGATCCAACTCTTTCTGGGAATCGATGTTCTTCAGCCTGTAAGCTCCTGAACCAACCGGTTTCACAACCATATAAGGTCCTTCCCAGGAAGGGTCCAACTTTCTTTGGTGACGCGGGTCGAAAGCTAGGGTGTTTCTCAACACCAGATCTCCGGCTAAGTACCGACGATTCTTCACTCGAGTATTATAATGAGACGCTATCCTTCTTTGATAATGTTGAGTTCGTGCTATTGCCTTTGCCCGAACTTCGTCCAACAAATCAAGACTATCAAACAGTCCTTGTTCATTTGCTTTTTCCTTGAACTCACGATCCCGTAATGTCCCTGCCATTATCTCCACTGGTGCCAATGCTTCGGATCCATATGCCAACCTGAATGGAGTTTCTCCTGTAGGTGTTTGAACCGTAGTTCTATAAGCCCACAGTACATTGTGTAGTTCTTCGACCCAAGAAGCTTTGTCGGCTTCGAGTCTTCTCTTTATTCCTTCCGAAGAGCGTTCGGTTAGTAACCTCTACCTGGCCATTGCTTTGGGGGTATGCCACCGAGGACATACGATGCTCGATCATATATGTTCCACAGAATTGTTCAAATTGTGGGAAATCGAACCGAGTTCCATGGTCAAGTGATAATAATCTTTGGAATCCCAAAGCGATATATGATTGATTCAAGCACAAATTTCTCCACTTTTTCTCGGTAATTGTCGCCGGTGCAATCGGCTTCTACCCATTTTGTGAAGTAATCAATTGCTACTATCGGATACTCCCGTCCGCTTTGATGCCTTGGTGAATTTGCCCATGATATCAATTCCCCACATTGCAAAGGGAATGGGATTTAGAATTGAAGTCATAGTTTCCGCCGAGCGCTTCGATACTATAGCATGAATTTGACAGTTACTACATCGACGAACGTAGTCCATAGCAGCTTCTTGGATCTTAGGCCAATATAACCCAAGTCTTAGAATTTTGTGGGCCAGGGCTCGGCCACCCATGTGAGCTCCACAAATTCCTTCATGAACTTCAGCCAAAGCTGATTTTGCTCCTTCGGGGCCTATACATCTCATAAGGGGTCCAGCATAAGATCTTTTGTATAGTCTCCCATTCGAATGACAAATCTAGCTGATCGAATCTTGATCAACCTTGCCTCTACCGGATCCTCGGGTAATTTGTCATCCCTTAGATATTCGATTATTGGATCCATCCAACAACGTTCTGCTTCAACATAAGAAATTTCTTTCTCATGATAACTTGGAAAAGTTATCTCTTCAATGTAGACCGAAGGGTCTAGATTCTTTTCCTTGGCATTGGCTAGTCGGGATAGCTCATCTGCCACTGAATTTTCATTCCTCGAAATCTGAGATATCTTCAAATTCCGAAATTGGTTTTGAAATGCCCGCACTATCTCCCGATATTTTTGCAAGCGTGGTTCTTTAATGCCATACTCCCCCGGACTTGGTTGACTATAAGCCGAGAGTCACTATAAATAGTAACATCTGCAATAGCTAATGCTTTTGACAACCGAAGTCCCGCTATCGGGGCCTCATATTCCGCTTCGTTATTACTTGCATCAAATGCGAATCTCAAAGCATATCGAATAATAAATCCTGCTGGACTTTTTAATAGAATTCCAGCGCTGCTCCATCTTTATTACTCGAACCATCCACATATACCTCCCAAGTGGTTGGTATAATGGGATCCTCAATGGTGGGCTCTACTTGGTGCAGTAGTTTCTACTACAAAGTCGGCTAATGCCCGAGCCTTGATTGCGATTCGGGCTTAAAGCTCACTTGGAACTCACCGAGCTCAACCGACCAGGATACCATCCTTCCGGACAAATCAGGTTTGTTAAGAACTTTACTAAGAGGAAAAGTTGTAAATACCTCGATTGGATGAGCCCGAAAATATGGCCTTAGCTTCCTGGCGGCCATCATGAGAGCCGAGCACTGCTTCTCAATCTGCGAATATCTCGTCTCCGCATCTAGCAACACGTGGCTTACATAGTAAATCGGCCATTGTTTCTTATCTTTTTCCCGAACAAGTACTGCGCTGACCGCCGAAAGGATTGTCGCTAGATATAGCTGTAATATTTTCCCCTTCTCTGGTCTGGACAGGATCGGTGGTTGTCCAAGTGCTTCTTTTAATTCCTCAAAAGCTTTCTTGCACTCTTCAGTCCACTTTGCTTCGTTACTGCCCTTCAGGTCTTTAAGTGCCTTGAAAAAAGGCAAACATTTTTCTCCAGACTTGGAGATAAATCTATTTAAAGCAGCAACTCTCCCTGTCAAACATTGTACATCCCGAACGGTTTTGGGAGCCTCCATATCAATCAGAGCTTGTATTTTGGCAGGATTAGCCTCAATTCCCCTCTGTGATACCATGAAACCCAAAAATTTGCCCAAGGAGACTCCAAAGGCACATTTTTCGGGGTTTAACTTCATTTGATGCTTCCTCAATACTGAGAAAACCTCAGTCAAATCTGCAATGTGATTTGCTTTTGTAAAGCTTTTCACTAGCATATCGTCAACATACGCTTCAACATTTTTTCCTATCAGTTCTTTGAAAATCTTGTTGACGGCCCTCTGATATGTTGCTCCTGCATTTTTCAGGCCAAAAGGCATGACCTTGTAATAATAGCTTTCACGATCAGTCATGAAAGCCGTATACTTCTCATCCTCCTTATTCATTAGGATCTGATTATACCCTGAGTAGGCATCCATGAAACTTAAAGTTTCATATCCTGCAGTCGCATCTATCAAGAGGTCAATCCTAGGCAACGGGTAGCAATCTTTTGGGCAAGCTTTGTTTAGATCTGTGTAGTCTGTACACATCCTCCACTTCCCATTCGTCTTTTTCACCATCACCACGTTGGCCAACAAAGTTGGGCACTCGATTGGTTCTATGAAACCAGAATTCTTAAGTTTTTCAACTTCACTTCGAACAGCTTCATACTTTTCAATAGAGAAATTTCTTCTTTTCTGTATCACTAGTTTCGCCTTAGGGTCTATCCAGAGTTTGTGCTCTGCAATGGTCCGGTCGATCCCAGGCATGTCCTCAGCAGACCATGCGAATACATCTTTATTCTGTTGAAGAAATAACTTCAACTCATCTTTAAACTCTTCCAGCTGTTCAGACCCGATATAAGTAATCGTTTTCTCATCTTCGGTACACAGCTGGATTTGCTCCAGTTTCTCCACTGGTTCGGGCCTTTGCATCTCTGTTTCTTCCCGATCATCTCGAACTTCTATGGGGAGGGCAGTAACCTTCCTCGGACCCTCCTTGTCTTTTAAATATGCAATATAACACTGCCGAGAGATCTTCTGGTCACTTGACCAATTCCCATATCAATCGGGAATTTTATCTTCAGGTGTTTTGTCGAAACAATAGCACCTATCTTGGATAAAGATGGTCGCCCGAGAATCATATTATAGGCTGGTAGTTCTCGAACCACCAAGAAATTGATTCGGACAGTTGTTTCCTTAGGAAAACTTCCAATGGATAAATCCAACTGAACCGATCCTTCCGCTACTGCAGATGACCCTGCAAAGCCATATAGGTGGGTAGATGAAGGTTTCATCAAGTCCTGATCCACCTTCAATTTTTGATACATTTCGTAGGAAATTAGGTCAGCTGCAGACCCTGTATCAATCAAAACTCTATGCACTTCCCTCCGTGCAATCTCTACCTTGATGACTATAGCATCATCATGAGGTAAACAAACGTCTCTTTTGTCTTCTTCGCTAAAGGTGATAGAATCTTCACCATTCAGCTTCTTCCGCTCTTGCGCCTCTCCGGCCCCAACAAATTTGGATTTTGTTTTCAGACTCCGGAATGATTCGGGCTCTGGTCCCCCGAAGATGGTAAGGATGGGTGACCGAGGAGCAGCTTCAATCACCTCCTTGCCTTTTTTAGACTTCGGGGCCTCTCTCGATCGTTCTGAACTAACCGAACGATCCCTCTTTTGGAGCAGCCGCACGTGGCCCACGTGGCTCCTCCCTTCTCCTGCTAACAAAACTGGACAGATGTCCCTGAGATATCAATCTCTCAATATCTGACTTCAAATGACGGAAGTCATTAGTATAATGACCATAGTCCTTGTGGAATCGGTAATACTTTTCCCGATCCTGCTGCTCTCCGGGTTTCAAAAGAATTTTAGGCGGCCACTTTAAAATATTTTTTCTTTTGAGGATATTCAAAATATCAGCCCGAGGAGCATTCAATGGAGTGTACTCACTTCTACCGGGGGATCTTTGGCGCCAAGGCTGGGATTTTCCAACCCGATCACGAACATTCTTCTTTGGCTTTCGCTTCTCGTCGGGAGCCTTTTGTTCCTTATTGGAGACTTTATTATCTCCTTGGCGCGCATCTAGAATCTCCATGACTTCAGCCGCTTTTGGCATCTCTGTACCAACTCAAAGCATAAGTCGTGGGTATATCCCGTAGTAATAACTCCAGGAGTTTCCGATTAGTGAGTCCCGTGAATAGAGTGGTTTCGGCTACTTGTTCATCCAAGTTTTCTATCTCCATTGTCACTTTGTTGAATCTTTTCGGAAACTCTCTCGATCGATTCGTTCTTTCCTTGTTTGACGATAAACAAGGTTTCTTCCGTTTTCTTGACTCGTATCCCACTGCGGAATCGCCCTATGAATTGACGTGCCAATTCGTCGAAGTTTACGATCCTTCCGAGAGGGGAGGTTAGAAAACCACTTCGTGCTTTGCTCCGATTAAAGATGAACCAAAAACCCCGCATAAAATTTCATCGAATTACCCGAAAGCGCCATGGTCTCGTTGGTAATAGCCGATGTGAGCTATTGGATCTCCGGAGCCATCGAATGTTGAGAAGGTAGGCAAACGGAAGTTATGTGGAAACCGATATCCCGCAATTGGCTCAGCAAAAGGAGTCTTCCGAATGACTGAGTAAATATCCTCAGTTATTCTTCCCTTAGCCAACTGCCCTAACTTCTCATTGATGTTGGCCAATTCTTGACCAATCTGGGTCGGGTGATTTTCAGCAATATGATCACGACCCCGATTAACACGATCATCCCGTGCTACTCGATCATCACGAATAGCCCGTCCTTCACGAACATTCCTCTCGTCACGAACTGCTCGATCATCACGAACGGTTCTTCTGACAGTGGGTGAGTGAGTTCTTACCCCTGTATCCAACCTTGTATTTGAATCAGTTGTACTCTCTTGTAGTCTGTCGAACTGATCGTCTCGTCTTGGTTGATCATCGATCCTCCGAAGTCCTCGGTCTCCGTCACGGAAATTCTGATCAACATTCCGGTCTTCCACCATTCTCTGGTCACGTGGCAATGCACGTCTCCCTGAATCGCGTTGATTAGGTTCTTGTGGTAAAACCACTCGTCTGGTGAGCACGCGGAGTGCTTGGCTCACCTCCAAGAGTTGAATCTTTACCTGATTCAATTGGTCTTGGATTCTATCAGTAGGAGGATTACGTCCCCCCTGGCCATCATCCACTTCGATAGGATTTTGGCTTTCCTGGGGAATATCTGGATTATTCACCCCAGGTATCTGAACACCGGAATTGCGTTGTGCAGCGGCTGCTGCAGCTGCTGATCTAGTCACCATGGCTTTTCAAGTCGTTTCCCACAGACGGCGCCAAATGATGCGTCCAAAATCTGCTCAGCCCTTGGATCTCCACGTGATGTCCTGCAAAACGAAAGCGTCAGATGTGGCCCGACCGCTGGGGTCGGGAGTCCACCTCCGAAGGCTAAGTCAGTTGATGAACTTAATCACAAACGGCTCTGCTAGAAGCACGAGCTAATGAATGAAGAAACGGGAAAGGTGATCTAGATAGCAGAACGCTGATAGTTTAGGTCTATCAGTATGTATCTGAACCTGAGTCTCAGATAGTATTCTTATTGATCGATTGATCCCCCCCTCACCCTGTATGGTAGTGAGGTTTATATAGAGTGTACCTTCGAATCTCCTTCGTTGGATGCACTTGAGCCTTCTTCGGGTAGTCGTTGGATCTCATCAGTTAGATCCGTTGAGCGGTAGACTTCTACTAGTTTGTGCTAGTAGAGGACTCCTGAGATAACCGTTAAGTTATGCGATAGTTATCCATTTGATAATGATTATCTGCAGCCGTCAGTTTGAGTCTGCCATCATTAGGGTGATTACCCTAATCCATAAGTAAGATTAGGGCACGCTTGGCGCTGAATAAGCTTTCTTCTTCAGCAAGCCATCTTCCGGATCCGGTTCGCTCGGGAGCGATTCGGTTTTCTCCGTCTCGACCGGGGTCGAGGATCGGACCAGGTATGAACCCGGTCTGGTCATAAACTCTCTATATCAATACCTTAGAGAGGAATCATCATCTGCAGCAAAAACCACTTCTTTAATTTCTTCAAAAGTGACAGGTTTGATCAAACCATTACCCTTTGCATCAGATAAGACCCGTTCCTCACTCACTTCCAGGGATTGGCAAATAATTTGGGAGGAACCATTAAAAGCAATTTAAAAAAATTTGCAGCCTCAAGTCGAATATCAACATTAGTGGTGGCCCACTCGTTGTTCTCTTTTTGAATTAAATCTTTTTTCAATACTTCTTTAATTTTTAAGTTTTCTTAGCCACTTGTTTAGCATATAAGTACATTGTTGTGAACAACAGAGAGATGTGCACAATCGAGGATGTTTTTCCGGCAAATTTAGTGATGTAGGGAAAACCTTAGAAACTAGGGGACCTACAAAGTGGCTACTAGACTCTTAGAATAAACACCCTATAAAAGAAAAATGAATTGTAGTACTTGAATTTTGATTAATCATGCATATAAGACAGTTAAAGCAGAGAAAGAAATACCATAAGTCATAAATGATAAGCACAGCTAAACAAGAAGAAACGAGGGGATGTGGATCTTGGTACCATAACACTAAATTAAATGCAAGAGTATTAAGAAACTTAAGGAAAATAGAGTTGTCCTCATCAATATTAGATTTCTTAATAAAGAATCCGGGAATTAACAATGTAAGAGAATCTTAGGAAGTTTTGTTTTAAAGAAAAACAATTGCCAAATAATAAATGTAAAAGGAGAAATATTTTTGGAGAGATAAAGTTACCAGCTGGTTCTAGCTCCCAAAACAGGGGTTAGAAAACATCTAGGAACAGAAATAATAGAAATAAAATATTTTTGAACAATGATGAAATCCAAGAAAGGACATCGGTTTAGGATGGAGAAAATATCAAGGTTGTTGTACTAGAAGTGAGAAAGAGAAGGAGAAAAAGAAAAGAAGAAGAAAAAAAGGTACGCAAAGAAATAAGAAAATTCTGATGGACAGAATTAACAAGGAAAGAGGAAGAAATAAAAGAAAATGAGAAGAATAGAGAGAATCAATAGAGAGCAAAGAAAGAAGAAAGTACTTATCCTAGATAGGAAATAAAAGAAAAATAGAGAAGTTTGATCACGTAAGAGAGAAAGGAGGAAGAAAGGAGAGGACTTACTCGAGAGAGAGATAAATCTTCTGTTTTCATTCATTCATGCTGCCAAAAACGAGTCTCATACAAAATTTAATCCCTCCCAACACTACATTCTTAATTCCCAAATCCCAACTTAAGTAGCAAATATAACCCAAACCACTAATTCAAATTTGGGCAAAAATACATTCCAGGTGTCACATCCCACCTGCAGGTATTAGTCTTGCCAGAATACCCGTGGGTGCGATCAACAATCACAAGATCCACGGTTGAACCATCAGTAATAATGCATGCACATAATATCAAATCAAGAGCAAAACACAATCCAATACTTAAATAAAAGGATGTACAATTGTCCAAATCCAATAAAGGAAATGAGTATAATCCACAGAATAAATAAAAGGAAACATGCCCAAAAAGGGTATTTCAGCGAAAGCAAGAGAATATCAAAGTCTAATCATTATTTTGGTCTTTCTCTAGGCTGTCACTTTTATCTTCTAATTTCTCAATAAAAGGAGTCAGAAACCCTCCCTCATTGATCTATCTAAATGGCAAACCACCTAAATCCTCTTGTAGTCAATAGGTGCTACAAGCACACTCCATGCCCCCACAGTAGGCTTCGTGTTGTGCAACACCACTTCCCATTGACGTCTCCAAAGTCTCTTCATGGAGGTTTTCCTAGACGTACAGAACTTCTCCCCCTTCAGTATAATCATCTGAACAAAATAGAAATAATCCACAAAAGTATGAGTTATGACGAACTTAGTAAGGCAACAAATCTCATATATATAACAACATCATAAACATGATAAATAAAATAAAGGAAAGATGATATGCATACGTATGAATGCATCTAATAACTAACCATGCAAGTCTCTAATATGTCAGCCATGTTTTAACATATAACACTAGCCTTTTCTTGGGTAGGTCTCATCAATCAACTATGGATGAGGTTTAGGTTTATACTCTTTCACCACAACCATTAACATGAGTACTGGTGCATGTCAATAATTCTAACCCAATATAAGATCCTATAGTAACATATTATATATGGTTATAATATTTCAATAATTTGATGTGATGTTGGGATATATGTCATACATCTACAAGGAAATGGATGTAGAAATGACATGATGTTAGTTCATCTAGCGACCCTCCTCGTTTGAAGGTTCCCAAGCTAAGGTAGTGATACCAAAAACGTAAAAGGCCCTTGATGTAAAATAAAAAAAGTTAAAATTGCGATTGTAATTCTACTTTCGGTATAAGCAATTGGATCGTATCTCCATTCGCGAATAAAAATCCGAAAAAGAGTATTTTGTGTCGTTAGGTTTTGTACTCTCATTTCCTTCTTTCTTTCAGTTGATCTGTTGATTGATGTTGGCGTGAAGTTGCAGACACACCCGTATACGGAGAGAACTTCGACATGCCGACCGTTAGCGTTGGGAGGGATCGTCTTTTTGCAGCCTTAGGGAAGAGTTACAGTACGTGAAAGAGAAGAAATCTCATTGATTTCATGTTCCTGAACAGCAGCATTTCGATTTTGTTTCATGGAGTTCAAATTTTATATTTCGATTGTTAAGATATAAAGATAAATTTTTTTTATTCTTTTTCTGAATGTCAGCTCAAGAGGAGTTCGAAGAACTATGTTTCGACTTTGGAATCGAGCTTGATGACGTTGTAAGCGATTCGAGTTCCGTCCGTTTCTAATATTATTGAGATAAACAGAGTGTTCATAATTAAGTGAATGCATTTAACTACCCGTTGCAGACAACGGAGAAGGCTATTATGAGGAAGGAAAAGCATCTGGACGAAGGAGCAACTGAGGATGAAGAAGTCATCTACAAAATTGAAGTTCCTGCGAACAGGTATTTCCTAGCACTTTGATTTCTAAGTCTTGTTTGATTTACCCCATTTTTAGGTATATTATGGAGAAACTTAAAGTTTAATTCTAGATTGCAAGTCATATCCAGAAGCAAGAAAAGATTTTGTGGAAAGAAAACAACTTTCTCCTACTTATTTTGTGTCTGTGCAGATATGATTTGCTTTGCCTCGAAGGGCTTGTGCTATCCCTCCGAATTTTTATTGGGCTTGATCAGATACCAAATTACAAGCTGGCCAACGTCCCAAGTGGTTCCATGCTTAAAATGCATGTAAAACCCGAGGTACTGTTCTGTGGTTTAATGCTTTTAATGTTCTGTTTTAGTTCTACATACCTTTATTCTTACATTTAAATTAATTTCTTGCAGACTTCAATGATTCGTCCCTTCATTGTCTGTGCTGTTTTAAGAGGAATTACTTTTGACGAAGCAAGATATAATAGCTTTATTGATCTTCAAGATAAGCTCCATCAGAATATTTGCCGGTAAGTCTTATAACATATGGAATTGAACTGTCTTTTCCCCTTTGTTGGTTTTATTTATGTAACTGTACCTATAATGGGAAATGAACATTGTCTGAGAGGGTCTGCTCTGCCTGCACCCTGAATGAAAACACTTATGAGCAAATTGACGAGGAAGAGCATGGTGGTTGTCTTGTATGGGCCTGTGTCTGGGCACAGTGGTGTTCTCTGGACAGAGGACAGAGTACACATTGTTGAGGTATTTTAGTAATACCCAATACATGTTCCAATATAGGCCTTCGGGTTGGTTATAGTTTAATAGTGTAGTGGGCCTTGTGGGATGAGTCCATTAACTGTAACCCTAGCATCTTTATGCTAGATGGAGGCAGAATACTAGGGACTCCAAACTCAATACCTAGGGTGCAATGCTCTAAGCAACTTTGTGTTTAAACCTAAATCTTTAACAAACATTTGCAATATATATTATATTTATGTATTTATTGTCAGATTGTGGAATTGTTTTATGATTTGAAGTTGAAACACTTCTTCTTTATTTCTCTTAACCTCCAAACAAGGAATTCTGTTTTAAAGGAACTTCTAAATAAATAAAGTCACAAAATAGAAGGACTTCTATCTTAAGAAGGAATCCAATTTAAGATAAGACTTCAATTTGACTAGTCCTAACTAGACTGGGACTCTTTCATAACTGAACAGGGACTAACTCAAATATCAAAGTAAGAGTGGGACTGGGATCCTACTAAAATTCTGCATCTAATAAGACCTTGGACTAGACTAGAGCTAACAAAACTGACTGAAATGCCCTTTGATGCAAAATACTCTATGCAGCTGGGTTGGACCATAGGGTGCTGGGCAGCAATCCTAAGTCTCCTTTCGATCCTTGGTCCTCCCTTGGGATGGCCATGGAACTTCAGATCATGCTCTTGGGGGTTCAAATGGTTAAATAGGTCCAGGAACTTATAGGAAATCCTATTTAAGGTCGTCTAAACGTAGTGAAACCCTTCAATTTTGGAAAACCACAGCCTAGATGATAGTTTGACTTCAACCCTAGGTTGGTAGTGGAGCCTTTGAGCTCCAAACACTAATAATGTAAGACTTAGCTATCATTACCTGGTCCCAAGTAGGATCTTAGTGACAATTGAAGATTGGTACCGTCTTCAGACTGTTGTCACTTATTTCATTGATAGAAAACCAAGACCTAGTTTATAAACGCTGGGTTAAAAAGGCTTGTGAACTCCAACAGGTGATATGATAAAATAACCTTATCCACAAACTAATTCCATCTGTAGCTTACCACCCTCTATCATAGGGCCCAACAGGTTAAAAGCTTTTCTTGAAGAGCCATCTTGACCAGGTCAGGCCTCTTAATATCTCAAGGAGTCTTCCGTTATTTTCTTCGTCTCTGAATGATGTTTTGGTTGGCAAATGACCGTAGTTGGGTCTGCATGTTTAAGCAAAGCTTGTTCTAGGCTCAATAAACTTATTCTGCTACTCAGTTGTTAAAAAGCACCTAATATGGTGTTCTGGTTTGCGTCCTAGGTTAGTAGTAAACATCAAAGCCAAAAATTGTTTATTCTACACCTTTTTTGAGTGCTAGAGACATAATTATGCAAAACATATGTAAAGACAGATGTAACTTAAGAAACTGTTAAATATTTAAGGAATTAAGGTTTCTTCTGAAAACTACAATATACACTGGTCAGAATGTATGTCACTTAGATACCCAACCCCAAGTGAAATGAATATGATACATAACTCATAGTCATCTTACTTTCATAGTCCAATGATTCAATAATATTGGGCAACCAGGATATTGAGATTCTTGAAATATTTGAAATTTGGTTGAGTTATTCGAAGTTGTGCATTTTTTGTGTCTCATTGTCATCTTGTCTTGAGATTGCCAAGTTTGCTTAGTTTTCCTGAGTTTTATGGTGCCACAAGGGTTTAAACCAAGAAAACAGAAAGTAATCCGCGAGAACCCCAACCGGTAATCACCTGAAGGAGCTCAATCTCACATCGGGTCTAGATTTCAAAGAGAAGAATAAGCCTTGAAGTTAGGGACCAAAATAGAAGCTTAGTGAAGAAAAGCAAAACTTTGATCCATAATCTGGTTCTCGTATTCCTCCAATCTTGGACCAGCCTACCAAAAATTGTGGAGATATAGACACAAAGTTCCGGAGAGATAGCTTGTAGTACAGCTCAGCTGCAAGTAAAGGTGTAGAGCTTAACAACTCTGATCCATAATCTGGTTCTCCAGAAATACAGGTCAAGTGGGCATCGTGCTGGGGAAATTCAAGCACTGAATATCAATGGACTAAGATGCTGAGTTGCAGAGATATCCAGCCTCAAACCAGCACCAGGAAAATAAAGAAGGGATAGGAGGAGGGAGAAGTCGATGGGTCTCTCACCACCTTTTCTGATGGCATATCTTTCTGAGATATAATAATCAATTAGCGACGAGGTAGTGACATGAACTTTGTCACAGGCAAGGTTCAAGATTTCGGTTTTGATCCTGTTCAAAACTGCAATATTTGAATAAGATGCCACTGGAATATATATTGAATTAATTATATCACAGAATGTTCCAGTGTGAAAGAACCTAAACATTGAAAACCTGTCAATCACAAGCTACTTTGTTTCATCAGGCCTTGAAACACATTTGTGTAGTTGAATTTAATATTCGTCTGAAATTACAAACTTTGGTTGTAGGGGTGTAGCAAAGTGATGAGGTTGTCAGTATCTTGATAATCTGTTTCACCTTTTCTATCTTTTTCTCATATTCGACGTTTTAGGGTGGTTATATCCTTGTTTCTAGTTGTTGTATTCTTTTTCATATGTTCATGCTATATGTGTTTCCTAAATGTTTGATTATATTTGCTAATTTTGTAGCTTTTATACTGTTGTCATGTTCTCTTTACACTGTTTATATTGACTTCTCATTTGTTTTAGGCGGAGGACATTAGTTGCCATCGGCACTCATGATTTGGATACAATAGACGGTCCTTTCACATACGAGGTACACAATCACTTTGTAGCATACTGCCGTTTTTGTGGTTGATTCTATAACTGCTTGGATTCACAACCAGAGTAAGGAAGATGTGACGTAGTTGGTTTATGTTGAGGGAGAAAAGTTGGCCTTGTCTGTGTTCTTGATGTGGTCTAGCACTCCCCCCCGCAAAAAAAAAAAAAAAAAAAAAAAAAAGAGAAAAAAAAGGAAAAAAGAAGATAATACATTACAGAAATTGCCCTGTGATAGTGTTGTTGTTCCTATAGAGCTTACGGTTCCAGTGTTTTTCATTCTACTTGGAAAGGTATGGCAGTGTATCTAATGCAGTGCATAAAGGCCTGCTGAGGTGGGCTGCACTGGGGAAGGAAATTGGGGGAATAAGAAGGAGATGGGGAAGGGAGAATCAACTCACTGGAGCTTCTCTACTAAAAATCTTATTAATCAACCTCTCAAATTCAGAACTGAGGAAGTCCTCTTACAGTTACATAATATATAGGCAAAGGCCTTCTCTCAAAAATAGAAACTCCTATAAATTAGAAACTAGCTGAAATAGGAAGGTATAGTCCTGGAAAAGGAAATAACTTATAACATAATCAACCCAAGAATAATTATACTTAAAATAAATTAACATCAATATTATTGCTAATATTACAAATGCCATCCAGACCAGAAACCTGGTTTAGGCCTAGCCCTTGGTCTGGGTTTCCAAAGTGGATCATGTAGGTCCAGGCAAGCCAAGACTAGTGCATCAATTTTGCTCCATTTTTGTCAGTTTTATCATCTGTTTGGCCTTGAAATTATACCTTCTTCAATGTTGGAGCATGGTCATTTCCATTAGTGGATGGTCTATTACTGGTTTCTGAGTTTAGTTACATCAGAAATTAAAATCCATTAGAATGTTAAACCTTTTAGTTGGCTGCGTATGGGATTATTTTTCTTTTTGATTGGAAATTTGATAGTTGTGAGAATTCTTCTCCCCTATCATTCTTTTCTTTTTCATGGTGCTGTTCTGTTACTGTTCGGTCTCCCTCTTCTCCGTAGATTGCCTATCTACTTCTCTCTGCTGTTAAATCTGCTTTACTCCTGTGGGTAGCATCTAGGTTGCCTTCATTGCAGCAAGGGTTGATTCTTTTCTGTCAGGGTGCTGTTGCAGTGATAGGAGGGATCCATCCATTTAATCCATATTACACACCTCTTGATTTGGGGAACTAGGGTTTTAAGGTCATCAACTCATCATTCTTTATAGATATTCTCTTCCTTACTTTGAGATCAATATTATGGAATTATTACAAGTCACACTTTGAAATTGATTCAAAGCTTTGAACATCACTAACTGGGAGCGTTGTTGCCATGGTGCCTAGCCGCCTAGGTGACCCAAGATGTTGAAGGGCCGGCAAAGTGTTCAGGTGACAGGGTTCTCTTGTATTTTTTATTTATCTTTTACATACCTAGTATTACAATGATATAATGATATGCATATATCAAGAATTGACACTTCAAGCCAGAAAAAGGATAAAGACAAAAGCTATAGAAGGAGGAGACTGATTGTGTAAACTGTAAACTACAGAAACCCCTATAATTTCCATGAGTTAACAGAAGTGCAAAACAATAGAGATTTGGATCAAGCCATAATAATTTAGTTGATGTCCAAGACTTCAAATGCAGAGAGTGAACCTCGACACTATGGTGTGGTTACAGCATTTGTGATGTAGTGCTCATGGGTATATATCAGGAAATGTCTCCCCTGCAGTGAATATAAGGCTGTGTACATTATGACCCTGCCCAGGCTCCACAATGGCAGCAGCCTTGTGCCCTGGGTATTTTTGTATTGTTAGAACAGCAATGAGAACTTAGCCTTATCCTGACTAAAATGGGTTTGACACATGGATTCCTGCCCTCAGTCCATTCTGTTCAAGGTCATACTTGGTACTAGTTGGTACGTCTTTCCTCACTGGTTCTTCTTTGGTTATTTTATTCGGATGCTGGCTCTTTTAGTTCCATCAATCTGAGTAAAATCACTCCTTCATACTAGAGCATCTAAAGGCCTACATGGCCATGCTGCCTCAAACAACTTTCTTTGTATCTTATAATCAAGGACCAAACTTAACACTTTTTTATACTACAATTACAATTTATCAAAATTTACAGAAAACACACGTTTTTGTATATTGCATAACTGAATATTTTGAGAAACCTTAAACTATGATCTGAAGGTAAAGATGTCATTAGATCTGCTGCTACTTGTTCTTGCAAAGTGCAAAGGCATCTTCGCTGCTTCTGATAACTGATTGTCTCTCATGACCAGGAACTCTTAGTACATATCTTAGCATACACACACACACACACACACACACACACACACAGATGCATATAGAATGTGGTAATTCTGTTGGGTTTTGCCGGTAAAAACTTTGGCATAGAAATGATTTTTTTTCACATGAATTGCGACTTCGAATATGCTTGCCCTGTTAATTATGAAGAAAGCTATTCATGCTAGTTTAATGATTGGGTGGAAGCTTGTTGTTTAATCATGTTTTACTGTTTCACCTCCAGGCTTTGCCACCACAAGATATAAACTTTGTGCCGCTTAAACAGGTAAATCATTTACTTTTCGATTTATTTCTCCTAGTCTTTATCAAAGTCATGGGCAGGGCCCAGTCTTGGCCGAATGGTTGGTGGACCACAGTTATAGCCTGAGGTCAAAGCAAGGAAACAGCCTCTCCGCCAAATTAGCTGGGGGTGAGGCTGCTAGGAAAGTTGGACACGGTGGGGGGTTTTGCTTGAGTACTTATGTGGAAGCTTTCGGCACTGGGTTCACCCTCTTTTTAGTCTTTATCAAAATCTCATATTAATATTATCACCTTGTAAAATGAGCTACTGAATATTTTTTTTTCTAGTTGTCTAGCATTTCCTTCTGTTTTGATTTGTGGATGATGGGTGCATCATACTCTGGAAGCATGCTTCTCATTTCATCCACTTTGCCAGTTTTGCATTGCTGTTCAATGGGTCAATGTGTTGTGTATCAGATTACTCAGATCTGTCACTTTAGGAAATCTTGTGGCACTTGGGATTATCTTTCTCTTATGCCCCTCTTCTTCCTTGGTTATTGGACATAAATGAGTGCATTTGTTGTGGAAAGTAGCATTTTATCCCAACCTGCAACCCCCCCCCCCCAAAAAAAAAAAAAAAAAAAAAAACACAGAAAAAGAAGGGTTATGAAAAGTTGTGGCAATGGATTGTCATCTTCAATATGTCTTACTTAGCTGGGTTATTTGATTATTGGACATAAATAAACACCTGTGTTTTGAATAAATGTGTATTGGTTTTGTTTTTGTCATGTCCAAATGCGTCATACTTTTCCTGACTTGTAATATAAACCATGACCTCACAACTGATGTGTTTCTTGAAGTACTTGTGTTGGATGGGCACCAACATGATGTAAATCAATCTGTTGTTTAAAGTTGCTCGAGTAAAATTTTTGTTAGACCTTAGTTGATATTGTGAAAATGCAAGGTTTAGACCCCCAGGCGCGCTAGGCAATGTACCCTATGAGTATTGATCGTTCAAGGGGTTTGGTCCAGTATAAGTCCTGCTTTGATGGAGTCTCAGGCATGGTTATTAAAGCGGCAAAGCGACTGGGGCTCCGTCTTGGTGATTAGGCGACTATGCGGCGCTTAGGCAGCAATAAAATGGTTTAGTCAATATTTTTAATATAACTACTTTTAAACTACTTTTTAATACAAATACTTTTTATAATAAACTAAAGTACTAAACAAACATTCAACAATCACATTCATAAAAATAAAAATAAAAAAAATTCAAGAATCACAATTATGAAAAATTATCCAAAAAAAAAAATAAAAACATAACTTCATCTCATCAAGCATCATAAGATTCATAACAATAATTATATAGTATGTACTATATCAGTAATCAATGTGAAAAATGAAAATGAAAGAAAAGTAATATGTACCATGTCAGTAATCATTGAATATGGCTCATGCTTCACATTCTGTTGCCGACAGGCACTTTGGGCCTCTATTCCAAAATGGTTCACATATTTAAATTTATATACGGCATTGTAGAATAAATTATGATTAAAAAAAAGAAAAAATAATATGCACAAATTACAAAATGTAAAAAAGGCTGCTGCTTTAGCATCTAGGCGGCAATATGGCGCAAAAGGCAGCAAAGCGGTAGTGACTAAGCAAAAAAGCAGCGAGAAATCAGCCCGTTAGTTAAGCGGTCACAATTTAAGTGGTTCAAAAACCGCTTTTCCGCCTAGGCGGCAGCTTAGGCGCGCCTAGGCGGACGCTTTGATAACCATGGTCTCAGGAGGGTCAAATTGAGCGGTTCTACTGCTTTGATGGAGTCTCAGGAGGGACGAATTGGAGCGGTTCTAACTTGCAGCAAGTTTTTGTACAGACTGGGTGCCATAGACTCAAACTGCATTGCAGTTAAAGCTTTAACCATTGCACTGACTGTCCCTGTCTTATCAGTGGTTGATTATAATGAAAATTTTCCTCACTGTTTTCGAAGAGGTTATAATGCAATGATTTTGTCTGCTACTAGTTGGTTGGTGGTCAAATGATTTGGTTTGTTGGTCATGTCATGTCTGATTGGTGCCAAAATGAAAGATTTCAACCATTCATAAGTTAAAAAAAAAAAGGAAAAAGAAAAAATCCTACCAAAATCCACCAAAATCCTCAGACTTCATATTTTTGTCTGCATCAGTGGGCAAGTTGTGCTGATAATTGCCAACCCAGTTTGCCTTTGTACTATCCTGTATTTTCACTGGAAAATATTGAATTCCACCCTTTTCTGCAGGCTATTTATGCCATAAATTATTAGGTATCCCAAGTAAGACTTTCAATTCCACCCTTTTCTGCAAGATATTTTTGCCATAAAGTATTAGGTATCCCAAGTAAGACTTTCATACATGTCATATAAAAACTCTGATGCCGCTGTGTATGACTTGTTAGCTCTAGTTTGTTCCGGCTCATTAGTATTTCAGATAGCATTTTAGAACATGTGAGTGATAATCAAAGTTAAGTTTTGAGTAAATGCTTTCCATGCCTAATTGATGCAGTATCATACCAGTTCAATTGTTTTCGGTCCAACCTCAATAAGAACTGGCCCCAAAGGAGTTTTGGTTCAACAAGAGTTGCACTTATTAAGTATTTTGTTTCAGTTATAATTTTGGTCTTTTATTTGTTTTAGTATTTCTACATGAGAGTGTTTTAGATTTTGGTTTTGGATGTCTGTTTTAGATTTGATTTCAAATAGGATTTGTGTTTCATTTCCTTTAAATAGATTGTATTAGGATATGATTTTTAGATTGAATAGAGAGGAGAACCAGAATTTAGATAGGAAAAGAAAAAGCGAAGATGAGCAGTGAAGCAGAGAAGAGGCGTGACAAATTCAGAATCAAAAGAAAAAACTAAGGGAGCAGAATCAAAAGAAAAAATTAAGGGAAACAGCAGAAGCATAGATCAAGAGACAGAAGCTGAACATCAGAATTTAACAAAAAAGGAAAAAAATAGGAAGAAGAGCTAAAAGAATTGGAGAGAGAGCTAGAGGCAGAAAAAAAGAATGTGAAAGGGAAGAGAAGAAGCAGAGTTTGACATGTGGTGAAGCAGAACCAGGAAAAAAAACAGCAGAAGAAGAGAAGACTGTGAGATACTGAGCAGCCAAGAGATTGAGAAGGGGCAGAAGCAGAAAAAAACATAAGAGATATTCAAAAAAAATTAAAAGAGAAAAGAGATAGAAGAAGAGCCAAGCGGAGAAAGAAGACATAGCTGGGATAAGCAAGCTCCGATGTCTGATCCTTGCTGAAGTAGACCTCTCACTCTGCAGTCCTCCTCCATCAAAATGATAGGTCTTCTTTTCCCTAATCTGTTTACGTATTTCTTTTCCCAAACTACACCTCCCTTCTATGTTGTTCCCTTTTGTTCTTTGTTGTGTTTTATTTTCCTATTTTACCCCTCTTATCATACATTACCTCCTAGGCTTTTATTTTCGAGCTCCATATTACAAGTCTGCCCTTCATTGATTAAGTTCAGTTATGTACAACTTTTCCATTCCTAATAGACCTATACCTCTTTACAATTTTGCCATTACTTAAAGGCTTCCACTTATTTACAATTTCTACCACCCCTAATAGAGTTTCCATGGATTTACCATCTTGACATTAACCTTGCGCCTACACTTCATCTTCACCATGGTATCCAATGATGAAGTCCTCCAAAAATTTAACTTGTATAAGACTGACACAGATGCTAGAATGGATTCATACTACCACTATGAATTCCATTAAGACAATGATGGAATCTATGCAAGCATTTATTGATCAATTAAAAACTTTAGATAAAGTTTACCCTTTGATACTTGGGAGTTCTTCCAAGCCTTCCAGTAGCAGTGCCAGCACCACCTCGTCCTTATGGAGCTGGTCAATATGATGATTGTGGAGCTGATAGAGTAGCAAGGCTGATGTTCCAGAATTTTATGTGGACAAGAATCTGGACCAGTACCTTAACTGGATTCATAATTTGGAGACCTTTTTCAGATGGTATGGGTTAACTGAGGCCAGAAAAATATTATTTGTACAAGCTAACCTTAAGGCACAGCTCGAGTATGGTGGTCAAACAAAAACAATAAAATTGAACTCATGGTGTTATTGTAATAACTACTTGGGTTGAAATGCATGAGCTTTTGAACAGAAGGTTCTTACCTACTGACTACAAGAAACCAAGCATGGTAGACTTGAGATGACATTCCTCCCAGCGGAAAATCTTCCATCTATTGAGCTTAAGAAGACTGCTTGTACATACCTTCTATGAAGGGTTGACTCAGATGGCATTCTTGGATCTCATCCAAACTCGTTGGAGTCGGGTTCCTTTGAGAGCAGGAGAATTGATGCAGTATCAGCTCAGTTCAATGGGTTACAGTCCAACTTCAATAAGAACCGGTCCAACAGGATTTGGTCCAACAAGAGTTGGATGTAACTAAATACTTCATTTCAATTTTAATGTTGGTCTTTTATTTGTTTTAGTATTCCATACACGAGAGTGTCTGAGATTTTGGTTTGAATTCTCTTTTGTGTTTTATTTCCTTTAAATAAATATATTATATTAGGATACAACTTTCAGATAGAATAGATTGAAGAGTTTTGTTTCTTATTGAGAGATTTCCCTCCCCTGTCTCTACTTCCCCTTTCTTCCCCTTCCTGTTCTCCTAGTTCTCCTTCCATTACAGCCAACCATTGCAGACCTATCATAGGCCTGCATCACTAATAGCCCTATCTCTGCTGGCCAGCCAATGTTAACTAATTGATCATTGTTTTTGGATGTGGATCTGTATATTATGTATCAATACATGTTTCTTACGAAATGAAGGTTATCTTCCTTACATATCCTGGTTCATCTGCTAGCAACTTATGCCTATTGAATCACAATGTGTAGTTGGCTGCCTTATCTCTTTGTCCCGCTTTTTTAACTCATCAGCTGAATTTTTTAGCTCTTGTTTCTCACATAAAAGAATAATGCTTGATTTGCTGTGCTCTTCTTTTTTTTTTTTTTTTTGTAGGCACAAGCTTTTAGGGCTGATGAGCTAATGGAATTTTACAAAGTGAGTTCTCATGCTATGATTTTATTGTTTCTTAATTATGATGAGAACCGTGGAACATAAGGTTGCAATCTTCATTAGATTGATTTTGTTCATTCTTTGGGTTATTCGTAAAATGACAATTGTAGTTCCATCACTTATGCAGCATTCCCTTTGAGGATTTGTGTTGGTGTGAATCATTAATTTCCATTCTGTTAATTTTTTGCAGTCAGATCTGAAACTGAAGAAATTCTTGCACATAATTGAGAACTCACCAGTGTTCCCAGTCATATATGACCGTAGTAGGTAACATGATGTAGGAAGAGAAGGCAAAAAATTTCCTTCAATCCTCTTCTTTTCTTGTACTCTAAATGTTTGGTAGGCATCTTGTGCTTTGTTGTTTTGAGAAATATGAAGATTTTGCACTTATTATCTTTGTTCTTCTTTCCTGAAAATTCTTTTTGGTGATAACAAAAAGATTGGTTAGCCTACTTTTCATTGCATTTATAAAGTACTAATGGTGTAAGATGATGTTACACTCTTTTTGCAGAATTGTGGTTTCTCTTCCTCCAATTATTAATGGTGCACATTCAGCAATTACATTGAAGACTAAGAATGTCTTAATTGAATGTACGGGGACAGATTTAACAAAGGCCAAGATTGTCTTGAACACAATGGTAGGAAAAAAGTTTATGCTGCATGTATTTGCTAGTCAACTTCAGACATGACAGTTAATCATTTAAATAATACCTCGTTATTGATACAAATTTCCCTTGTTTCTTCTCCTAGGTGTGCATGTTTTCTATGTATTGTGCAAGAAAATTTGAGGTGGAACCAGTTGAAGTGGTATACTCTGATGGAAAGTCTTACATTTCTCCTGATCTATCTGTTTTTGATCTGGAGGTTCCTTTAAGTTACGTGACTGATTCAATAGGTGTTGATTTAGAGGCAGGCAAGGTATTATAGTTACTGACTTGTGTATGTTGTTTACGTATTAGTGTCCCCTCCCCCTCCCCCCGAAGTATGCTAAATTATTTAATTCAGATTCTGTTTGTCAGTCAATTTCCTTCCTTGATTTGAGTAACCCATTTTTCACCCATCCGATTATTTGGGCCTAAATATTTCTTTTCTGCAAACAAAAAGAAATGCTTTGTGGAGTTTGAACATATTATCTCCAAATTGTTTGCCCCTATACTGAGCCCCACATATTTTTTTTGTTATCCTTGGATTTTCTAATAAGCTTCACACTATAAAGTCTCTAGAGTATAGACTTTAGATGTAAATCTATATCAATTTCAATGCATCTCATTATGTTGTTTTGAATGAATGTAGTAGGACACCAGGTTGAAGGTGTAGGGGTAGGTTACTCATAGGTCATCAAAATAGCCCATGTGGGAGGGACATGTGGAATTAGGATTCTTGGGGGTATATTATGTTGTAGGAGGTAATGGGAAAGAGGGGAAAACAGTTTTCTTGGGCAAGTTTACTTGCGGGAAGGGGAAGACCGTTGGGTGGGCTCTGTGAATATTGAGTTCAGATCTGTAATGGAGTTTTGTTGGGGCCTGTTTGGTTATCTGAATCCTGAGATTTCAAATCCTTGGATTCATGAATCGGAGATTTATACCTGTTTGGTTGTAAAACATCCCTGGATTCATGAGATTCAGGGATTTCACTTTTTTGCCTAAAAACGTGAATTAAGCCATTCTTGGATATTGGGTGAAATCCATGGATTCCACTATAAGAATAAAATTGATGAGATTTGCGAATTAATGCGGAGTAACCCAACGGAATTCGATAGATTTGAGGCTAACCAAGCAGTTAATTTTTTGAACCATGAATTCGTAGGTTTGAAATCCCATTTCATTTCGAATCCCTGGATTCATGTAACCAAATAGGCACTTAGAGAATGTAATTAGCCACTTATATTTTCTTTTACCAATCGGCTCTTACTCTTCAAGTGCTTTGTGTGTGTGTTGAGCTAATTCAGGTAGTAGAATGGAGCTGGTTCTGGTGTTCAATCAATTGGAAATTCCAGGTTTCGCTAAGGGAGAAGAAGGGTTCTTACCAATGTGGTATCAGAGCTGATCTGATCCCAGGGCATGGTTAGAAGTAGAATGGAATTCAGAGTGGAAGAGCTTGAGACCATAGTGAATTAGTGAAGGAACTTCAGGTTCAGGTCAGTGCAATGGATTCTAAGATCGGATCCCTAGCCCGGCATTTGGAGGAGCAGCAACAGAGCAATAACAAATTCAGGGTGGAATCGAGGGCTTACCTAATGTGTGGAAAGGCTCTCGAGATCAATTCACCGGCCCTAGAAGTGGAAGAGGAGAGGGTGTCGATGATGTGAACCTGATTCTAGTATTAGGGTTTCTTGGAAAGATTCCCTAGAATTAAAGTTCCCCCAGAATCTTCCAGCAAATAAGGGTAAAATGTTATGGGAAGGTTTTGGAATAATTGGGGATATCTAAAAATTTATGGAAATCCTTAGGGACAAAGCTAGACTTGTTGACAAATTGCCCATGGGATGGTTTGAGATATCCAAGAATGATATGGGATGAGACGGACATGGGATGGAAGGTAAATTAGGATTTCGAAATAGAATTGGTTTTAAGAAGCGATCTAATGATGGATATGGGTTGAATATTGGAAAAGAGGAAAATTATGGGATGGATCTTTGAGAAACCTTTCTTGAATCTTGTCCTTCTTGTCTCTTTTCTTTCTTTCTTTTTTTTTTTTTAATCTTTTTGCTCTTCTTCTTTCCCTTTTTCGTCTTTCTTTCTTTTCCCTCTTTTCTTTTTTTTTTTGATTTTTTCTTCTTTTCTGTTCTGCCGTCAGAACAGAGAACCCAAGAAAGAGGGAGGGTTTTTTGCAGAACTGCAGGGGCTGGGGAGGTTGGGGAAGGGCCTAAGGGAATCAGAGGGTGGGGAGGGTGGTTAAGGGTCTGAATTAGCTGGGGGAGGGGGCTGTAGGCCCTGCGAGGGTCAGGGATGGGAATTTCTGCCTTGCGCAGAGGGGAGGGGCAGGGGAGGGGATCTAGGTGCTGTCGGGTAGGGGAAAGAGGAGATTGGGGGCTGCAATGGGGAATGGAGGTGGGCAAAAGGGGTTGGGTCCTGCTACTTGTTTTACTGCTGGAGATGAGAGAGAGCTATGATTTGTTGAAGAGAGGCTGCTGCAATTGAACCCAGAAGCTATAAACCCGCGGAGCCCCTCCTGAAGTGAACCCTGACTTGTTTTCCCACAAGCAATATTCAATCTTCATTCAATGTGAACAAAATTTACAAGCATAGGTTGGCTTAATTATAGCCTTACATAAAAAGAAAGAACTTAACTCAAATTGGGAGAATATCTTGACTCAACTAAGACTTAGAGACCAACTTGCTAGGCTTTCCTTTATAAGTTAGGATACCCTTTTACAATTAATTGACAACCACTGAACCACCTAAATAAAAGGAATTATTCTTGAAATAAAGGATGACTTACCTATAAGAGTCCTCTTTAGAAAAAGACTTCTTACCCAAGTAAACAACAGCCACTAATACAGACAGATTCCAATAAAAAACAAACTCCTAAAAGATAGGAACTCTTCTTGTAAAAGAGTCTTATCTTATCCACAACTAAGGAAACCAACTCAATCACAACTCAAATAAGGAATTTGAAATGGATTGGGTCTCTTCTAATGAAGGTAGAATTCTGGAACTAGATTCCAGCAGTGAAATAGGGCTTAAAATGTCCAAAATACCCCTGTAATAGGGTACAGCCAGCTTCCTTGGGGCCTTCTTTAGGGTTCAGCCAGGGGGTTCAAGCTGTGTTCACATCAGTTGAGGACTCCACCGCCTTTGACAGGTGAGAACATGCGGAAGGGGAGTTGCAACAAGCCGATTTGCATAGAGGAGGCTGTTCATTGCAGGGATTTCACTCCACCGCAACTGGAGATGCTTATATTTTCCAGCGAGGAGAGAGGACCCATGGGGTTGGATTGCAAAGGCTGAGCCGCTGAGAGATACTTCCACCTCTACGGGCTTGATAACAAAGAGATCCTCAGGGCTGCAACTCTGTGCTTCGATGATCATACTCTGGAATGGTTGCGATTTCAGGGGATGCTGACTCCAATGAGTTCATGGGAGGGCTTGAAGGAAGCACTGGTGCGAACATTTGGTTTGCCTCAGTTGAAGAGCCCCTAAGAAGCTTTGATTAACTTCAAATAGTGTAGCACCGTCGACGAGTTTCAAGATCAATTTGAAACCCTCGCTGCAGCAACCGGCTGTCAATACAAAGTTTGGCTTCGTGGTGCTTTCCTCTTGAGTCTTGTTTATGAGACATGGGCTGAGGTGTGCTTATTCAAACCTGAAGGTTTTGTCTAGGCTATGGAACTGGCCCAGTCCGTAGAAGCAAAGAATTGGGCCCTTGAAGGGGCACACTGGCCCATTGCAGAGCAGCCCAGTCCACCATTGTATTCTTCAGCCCAGCTTGTAATTGTTAGCACTGTGACTAGTAATGGGCAGAAACCCGGTCTAGCGACATTGAACTTGAGTAGCGCTGGACCAACTCTGCTGGGTCGACCGAGCGGTGTCGAACCTAGCCTATTCCTGTACCGATTTGTCCATTATCTTCCCCAGTGTCTTCTCAGTTGGCAACAACTCCTGCTGGACGGGATCAACACTTGTGATAATTGACATCAGAAGAAATAAAGTCGAAGATGTTCAAGGACTTGTTTTTCCTCTGTGATGTGCGCCCTATTCCAAGGCTCATCAGTGTCCCTACAAGCAACTTAAGGTTCTGACGTTACATGAGGATCAGGAGGATCCGGCGGCAGCGGCAAGCAGTTGAGGCAGCGTGGCGATGATGGCCTTCGATGGGGGCTCGAGTTCACCTTGAGGACAAGGTGAAACTTTAGGAGGGGAGTAGGGATAGGACGCTAGGTTGAAGGTGTAGGGGTGGGGTGGGGAAGTCATAGGTTATCAAAAATAACCCATGTGGGGGGTACACTAGTAGGTTTATTAGGATTCTTGGGGTACATTATGTTGTTGGAGGTAAGGGGAAAGGGGGAATGAATTCAGTTTTGTTGGCCAGGGTTACTTACAGGAAGGGGAAGACCCCTGGGGTGGCACTTTGAATATTGAGTTCCGATCTGCAATGGAGTTTTGTTAGAGAGTGTAATTAGCCATTCATATTTTCTTTTACAGATCGACTCTTTAACTTTCAGGTGCTCTGTGAATGAGTGTATTGAGCCAATTCAGGGAGTAAAATAGAGCTGGTTCTGCGTTCAATCAATTGGAAATTGCAGGTTTGATTGATGGAGAAGAAGGGTTCTTATCAACGTTATATTTTCTTTCTTTATTTGTAAAATTCAGCCATGGATAGGGATTATTGTAAATTGTGAATAACCAAATTCCATTTGGAACGAGTAGGAGAAATCAATGGAAGAATATCAGTTCAAATCCTGACCTTTGAATTGAGATAATCAGGAATTCTCTGTACTAGTTGGTCTGAATAAGTATCATATCTTCTTTTCATCCCCTTGACATTGTTTGAAGTCCTAGAGAAGGTAAGACTCTGATGAAGACACAAATATTGTTTTATTAAGAATGCAGTGAAAGAAGTACTAGGCAAATCTATAAGGGAACATTCATCTAGGGTAACTTAGTGGTGTTGCGACGATGAAGTTCAAGCAGCTGCCGTTCAGGCTAAGAAATTTAGTTCTAGAACTCATCAAAGTAAATGAAGCTAGTAAAGCGGTGGGATTTAGCAAAAGCAAGAGTAAGGAAAATGAGGATCTTTGTCACGACTTGGGCACAAAGGGTGACTTCCTAAAATTAAGGAATGAAAACCTGATTCAACCCTCGCAGATGCATTGAGAGTAAAGATGATATTGCATTAATAAGTGATAAGGAGATTTAAAAGAGGTAAGAAAAACTATTCCTAAGACTTATTAAATGAAAACAATACAAGTAAGAGTGTTTAGAAGATTGTGTTAGCCAGTAAGAAACCAGATATCTTAGATATATAGCTAAAGAAAGAAGGTGTCACTAGCGTCGAAAGGTTTAAAGTGTATGAGAATAAGTAAAGCAGAAGGTTCAGATGGTATTCCAGTAGAGGTGTGGAATATCTTAGTAACTAGTAGAATAAATTGGCAAATTAAAGATATTGTAAGATTAATTGATTATGAGCACCAGGAAAATGCTAGATGAATTGAGGAGAAGCATTCTGGTTGCAATTTTTTTATTTTTTTTGAAAAAAAAAGGGTGAAGGTGATGTTCAGAACTTTCAAACCAGTGAGAATCTGGCTTTGAATCAGGAATCAAATGGAGCTCCTGGTGATCTGAATCAGCCCTCAGAATCTCTGTTTGATCAGACCTCTTATTGGTGAGAAATTGGAGAACAAAGTTTCAGGAGAAAACCAAGGCTCGAACACATCTGCAGGCTGTGGGATCTCTCTTTTTGATTGATTGCAGCTGCAGCAGCTGTCCTTGGCTTTGTTGGTGGCTCTGTTCTGATCTCCAAGAGGGTCTCAACAACAGTTTGTACAGATCAACAGTAAAGTAGCAGCAGGAGAAAAAATTCAATTGCAAGGAAAAGGAGATAAGAGAACATAGAAGAGAAGGGTAGTGGGAATGGTAATGGCTATTTCAGCCTGGGTCTGTCACCCACAGAAACGATGAGGATCTCCTATAATTAATGTAAGCATGGCCAATGTTCTGTTTTTCGGTTATCTGTTTCAATTACAACTTGGGGACTGGGTTTTTTTTTTTTTTTTTTGGGGGGGGGGGGGGGGTTATTAATAGCTTAGGCAATCTTACAATGAAAATAAAAACAACTAAAACTGAAAGTAGAAGTTACTTACCCAACAACCGACAAGTATAAAAGGTAACTGAGGTTAGAAATAGCTTTATAAATCAGTCGACATGCGAGGAATACAAATTAGAAACTAAAAGATATAAAAACTTGATACAGGAACCAAGCCTTCCCACACTAAATGGAAGGCCAGGACTAGGAAAAGCCTCAATATTTGTTGCCTAGCAGCTTATCTCTATTCTTTTCAATTTTCATGCTTTCTAGCTTAGTTCGACTGGGCAATGGCAGTTTAGTAATTCTGCCCAATCAAAGGGGGTATTTTGGTAATTATATTGTTAGTCTTATAAGTCATTGAAAGCCCCATTATTCAGGGTCCTATGTAAAGGTCTGGATTGTAAAGGCCTATTTAAGTTGGCATGTTGCTATTTTCCAGCCTGAATCAGTTTCTAGTTTCCTAGTTAGAGGTTGGTTAGAACTTAGGAGTTTAATTCACATTACGGTTCCAGCATATTTTTATAAATAAGCCCCTCCACCCAATGGGAAGGCACCGATTCATATTATCAATAAAGTATTCTCAGTTCGTGTCCTCTTTTATGAGTGTTGCTGCTGCAATTGTGTCTGATAAGAACCCTCTAAGCCAATGCCAAATTTAGTATAAACAAAGAAATTCACAAGATAGAGCTGGTTTTAATGGTGCCAGTCACCCCAAACACCTCACGGTACCCTCAGCCAGAGGTTGCCCTGCCCCAAACTCACTTACATAACAATCCATACCCTCTCCACTCAGTTTCCCCCTATTTATTACCCCTCAACTAACCCTAATACTCTCTCTCCACATGGCATCATCCTAGGGCCCTAACACTACTGGCCCCTCGATACTCACCTTGTCCTCAAGGTGAAGGAAAGTTGAAGCTTGGTCTTCACATGCTTGCCCCATAACCATGTCAGTTCGGTATCTTCAGGAACAAACCTACCAAGAACCCAACTGAGTCTGAACCCATGTAACTCCAAGCATATCATATGAGGAAAAACCACGTAAGCTTCAGCATATGGAAAGAACACACTAGGAATAACCATTGGAAATTCAAGCAGCTGAAACCCAATATCCTGGGGATCCATATAGAACACAAAACTTTCAATAGGTGGGCAACATAGATCTCCATGTGGTCACTAGCAACCATTTCCCCTAAAATATTCAAAACCATGCCTTCATTTTCTTTAAACGTGCATAGGAAGCAAAATGTAGTAATGACCTTGGTACTAGAATTTATGGGCTGCTTCTCCAGTATTCCTAGTAAGAAAAGTTTCCTTACGTGCTCTGCTAATTACTTATACCTGTCATAAGCTCCCTGAATGAATACCAGCCTTTAGAAGTGGAAAGACATACATCGTTGCAAGCCTCGCAGCCATCACAATTTCTGGTCGGTAACTTATGAGTGTGGCTTTCTGGTGCACGAATGGAAGCATCTCCGTCAGAATACGCAATAAAATATCATCTCCTAGGGATAAATTTCTGCAAATAGTTTCATGGCATAGGCAGTGATCGAACGCGGGCCATCTAAGTCATGCAACATACCCTAAAGAAGAAAAATAGAATTTGATTCTTAGCCTTTTACAACCGCCATGAGTAGCAGAGCTTCAGAGGTAATTGCTTTAACATCATCGTCATTTGGGTCCTCCAAACCAAATTTATTGGCACGTAGAACACAACCACACAAACTGAGAAACATTCCTGGTATCAAACCGATGGAACAACGCTGGACAGTGACCTTCTTCGGCAGATTTGTCCCTCCAAGCATCACTGGTACAAGTCGCACCCTTGCAAATGTTGCCTATGTTGGGAGAGACGATCGATTGGAAGCCCAAGTTGCACTGGATTTCAATCGAAGGAGGAGTGTTCCACTTGTTGGTGTCAAGCGTTGTGTCTCCGCCTTGGGCTTGTTCACAACCAGATGCGAGGGCTTTCACAAGAGGGAGGTAGAAGACAATGGTCTCCCTTGTTGGTTCGGTTGACCTTTGGTTTGATGATTCCTTGGTTCAGATTGGTCTCCAAATTGGACTTTGGTCCATCTGAAATTTTTGGGCTCAAGTCAACAAAGAGAAAGCTTGGGCTTTGGGTTAAGGAAATGGGCCGGTCCCATGGTAAGTCTTTTAAATGGGTGTGGTCCAAATTCTTAAAACCAGAGGTTAAGAATTTTAAATGGGTTGGGCATTGGTTTAATGTAATGGATTGGGCTTTTGGGTCAAGAAAATAGTATGGGCCCAAGGAGGTTTCTTAGGGAAACTAATGGCCCAATCTTTGATTTTTGTTTGCCTGGGCCCTAAGTTTGAGATAGTGTGTACCTAAGTTGGTCCCAAATAATGAGACTTTTGGCCCTTAGGGTGTGAACCAAACCCATTAACTGTCTTGGAGTAAACCAATCGACCCCCTAACTTCCTCCTGCATCGTCTTCTCCATCTTTGGCAAGCAACAACCTTAGACGTTGGCTGGGATTTTCGGCCGACTGTTCCAAGCCCCTTTCCATTCTTCTTTTCTTCAAAACCTTTCAATATGACTGTTAGATCTCTTGTTTCAACTCCAATCCGATACATATCTTCACTCAAACTTCTCTTCTTTCTTCTCCTCATTTGGCGAGACTCATCCCCAAAAGACAATCAATCCCCACCGGCTGCAACCCCCACCACCTCTTCTTTCGATTTTAAAAGGTGGTTTTGCGAATCCATCTCCTTCAGATTGGCACAGTTCTAAGATGGTAACTCACCAAACTTGGTCTCACTTTTGCCCCTTTCCCATCACTAAATTGAATTTTCAGGTCTTCGTTGAAGCTTAACCAGTTGGATTTCGACCATTTCTTTTGATTAATCCAATCAAGCGCATCTCCATCCAAATGCTTGAGAGCTATTCCAAGTCAATATTCATGCTCAATTTGGTGCTGCTGACAAAATTGCTCGACTTCTGTTAACCATTCCTGCACTCTTCTTCACCGGAAAACCAAGACAGTGCCATTACTCCTCCCTGGGATCATCACTTCTTTGATGCAAATTTTATTATAACCCACTAATCCAATGCTAAATTTAATATTTAAAACTCAGAAATTTACAAGATAGAGCTGGTTTTAATGGTGCCAGTCACCCCCAACACCTCATAGTGCCCTCAGCTAGAGGCTGCCCCAAACTCACTTACATAACAATCCATACCCTCTTGACTCAACTTTCCCCTATTTATTGCCCCTCAACTAACCCTAATACTCTCTCTCCTCCACATGGCGTCAATCTAGGGCCCTATCAATGTCTCCACAATTTGGAATATCCAACATTGAAGAACCATTAAGATTCAAGGTTAAGACAAGCTGGATTCTTGATGTGGCTGAAAGAAAGCCTTCTACTACTCCATCACCACTTGAGTCAAGCTTCTACATGGCCCCCATTTGGGTACTGGCAGCCTACCCGATCCCCGTCTCATTCCCCTTCTATTATGGGTTCTCCATCATGAGGTTAGATCCTATCCATCCATAAATCGAAAAACATTATAGCTCAGCAACCCTCCATTGCAATCTATCCGGACTCCAGCGATCATGCCATCACCATATCCTTCACCTTCGATCCACATTGCAGCCCCAAATACCCTGCCAATCTACAGATCTGCTCTTTCTTGATTTTGACACCCTCTTTTCCCCCTAAAATTAAGATTCTTCATAACTTTGGATTCCACCATCCAAATTTGATGAAACTTGGTGAGAACTGGACTTGATCCAAGTTTCATCCTATTCTGTTATCATTAGGTCCCCTAGAGCTATCTCAAGAAACCTATCTCAAATTCCTTTCGTTAGCCCATTTTCTTGAATTTCTTGAGACCTAACCTAAAAAGGGAGAACCTGGTGCCAAAGGCTTCCACATGAGCAAAGTCCAAGCAGACAATTTTCCTACGTAGTGTTACCTCAAAAACTTTTTCTGGGAGGCTGTTATGTTACCTTGACCTTGGGGCTACAGCTGTAGTCCTATTACAACCTCTCTTCGCATCTAGGGTTTAGAGGTCACTATAGCAAACTCAGTTGGAAGTTGGAACCACCCCTATTTAAGCCTCATAACCCCATAACTGAAATTACCCAAACCCTTTATGTTGGGCTTGGAGATGAGCCTGACCTGGAGATATTGCCAGTTTGACACACATTGAATTAGTGCTACTAAAGGCTGCAAAAAATGGAAAGTAAATTAAACTCTTAAATCTGTCCTGCTGTCTAATCTTGGGTCCCACAAATCTTTTTAGAGTATCCTCACCAAGTTACATATGGGACTGAAACACTGTTCATGCAAACAGTATTTTGGCCTATGCTTCTTCCTGTTGTATCCTACATCCAAATCTATTATTTTCCTTAGGAGACTAATTGAATGATTTAAAGAATGTATACATTATTTCTATATGGTCTTCACTGACCTAGATTTTGGCTTTGTGGTGGAGTCCCTAGAGAGTTAATTTAGCAAGTATTATATATTGAACATGTTTCGAGTAAATATATTAACGTGGTTGAAGGTACGCAATCATGTATAAGTGTAGTGAATTCCTAATTGTGGTTGTCAAGGTGTCATTTGTGCGCTACTTAGGCATGTAGGCTTCCTTGGCTTGAAGGGCACCTTGGTCGCCTTGCTGGTGTCGACCTTGTTTGACCCTCTCTGCCACTCAGCAATTCTAGTTTGCATAACCTCCTTGACCACCATGTTCACCCAACAGCAATTGAATTGCATCAAGGATCAACTGTTGGTCCATATTTTGTTTGTGCTAATAATAGATGAACTAACTAGATTAGCTAATTAGAGGCATTCGAGATCAGATCTCTTAGCGTGTAACATAGTAGTAATAATAATAAGGCTCAAAAAGGGTGTAGAGTGCGAACTGAAATTTAGGTCCCTAACTCAATCGTTAAAGATAAATAGAGGATTCTGTCGCTCAAGGAAATAGAGTATGGATGAAGTTGAGGGGTGTTGTGTGAGTGACATATTCCTTCAAAAATTTAAACAAAAATCTTTTAACATAGTTGTATGCCTACATTGATATATGGAGCTGAATGTTGGGCGATAAAGAAAGAACATACAATGAACTGAGCAGTTGAAATGGATGAATAGTAAAACTTGAAAAAAGCAAAAAGGTGTACCTAGTTCACAAGACTCCCACTGTTGCAGGGTCTGGCGAGGTCATTTTGTACATTCCTTGCCCTGCTTCACTGGATTCTGCGGAACTGCAGCCACCAGTTAGCTATGGAGCAGTCTTACCATTGTGCCAAGGTCCATCATCAATGTGTGGTAAAACTAGAAATAACGAAAAAGGAATGGAAAAATTAAAGCTAGTTTAGGAGTGTAGCTTCAGTACATGATAAGTTGTGAGAAAATAGTCTGAGGTGGCATGGAAATGTGCAGAAAAAGCCTATGTATGCTTCTTTATGGAGAGTGGGTGATTTTTCAGATTGGAGGGAGCTAAAAGAGCCAGGGCATACGGTGGACCAAGAATGACTAGGAGAATGACGAGGGAAGACATGCATGCCTAGATGCAGTAACAGATATGGCTTTGAAAAGGGATGATATAGAAAAAAGATCTGTGTAGGCAAAACTTTGTTATGGCTGAGTAGAGTACAGTACTAGCTTAAACTTCATGTTTGTAGTGCTAGAAATATGTTTCCTCATCTTGTGGGAGTGGATTATCTTGGAATGGGTAGCCTTCTTCCAGCAGATATGGAGAGTAACTCTTGTAATGTCCGATTTAAGACTTTCAATTTGGACTTCGATTGTTCCACTCATATTTTTATTATCCATTACGCTTTGTTTGTAAGTAAGTAGTACCATGGTTTCAATGGCCAAAATTGGACAAAAGGAGGATTAAGTCCTTTTCGGTTTGATGGCTCGTTTGGTTTTTCTGTATTATTATATATCTCTTCAGTGCTCTGTATTTATTCATACTTTTTCGTATTTGTTTGTAGTCTATGTTTGTACTGCTAGGAAGGCAAGAACTGTATCTTATTTTAGTATTTTTGTGGAACACATTCTTTCTGGCGGCAATTGAAATGTAATGTGTCATAGCAAATATTCTAATTCATGTAGCGGCAACTCTTCCATTCTTTCAGGTTTGCAGTTTATTGAACAAGATGCAACTGCAAGCAGAAAAATCCATATCCAAGGAAGAATGCAGTATCCTTGTATCAGTACCTCCAACCAGAAGTGACGTTCTTCATGCTTGTGATGTCATGGAGGTATATTGTTTGCTGAGTTCTCCACGCCTTTAGTTGCTTCATTATTCGTAAACTTGGCATATTTTTCTTTGAAGGATGTCGCTATTGCTTATGGATACAATAAAATTCCAAAGAGGAAGCCTGCATCTTTGAAGTCTCTTGCTTTGAACCAAATAAGTGAACTTATCAGAATGGAGGTAATGAAAATAATATGTTGGATTGACATTCTCCTCAGGTTTCTTTCTGTCTTTTCTACAATTAAGTATAATATATTTTCACTTTTGTACATTTTTGTTATGTTTGTTTTCTATCCATGGATCTTTGTTTTCATCTCATGTTGCTTGTAGAATTGTTTGTTGTTCCTCATCTGGGGAGTCTGGTGGTGGGGTACACTTAGATTTGCTCTACAAACATCAAGAATAAGCAAAGGAATTGCGCCATGCTAAATTTTATTTTATTTATTTATTTATTTTTAAAGAAATATTTCAGTTTTGCAAATACTCGAAACGGAACCCAATGGAATACCTATGAATGTACATATTTTGATAGAAATTTCTAGGTTTTGATCATATATTTGGGTTGCCAAAATTTAGTAGAGATGTACTTTACCTATACTATAAAAACCAAAAATGTGAATATAATTCCGTCAGTGAAGCTTTGAATTCCCTCTTTTTTTGCGCTTTCTTGGCGAAATCACTACTGTACAATGTTGGAGAAAGTAATGGCTGATCTTTAGAGTTGGTGCAGGAAAGCATATAGTGTCAACTCACCCTGTTGCAGTACTTTTGACCTGTCAAATTTAAATTTAAATTAATGAGTATTTGCAATCTAGGACTTTTGCATGTTGGTAGTTTTATTTTACAGTGAATTTAGTTTCTTAATACTTTAGATAAAATTCTTGGCCCAGTTGATGGTATGACGATATTTTTCAAGGCAATAGGGGACTCAAGTGTGGTGAATGCACTTGGGTGACAATGCAACCCTGTAGATGTTCCCTAGTTGATCTAGACGTGTAGAAATTTTTAGGATAGCAATGATGAACTTATATGGTAATGTTTATATGCAACAAAAGAGGTTGGGCCCTTGGTTTGAGTTGGGAAACAGCCTCTAAGTGAGGTAAGGCTGCGTATGTTTTGTCGTTTCCTAGACCGCATGGCAGTAGCCTCACATACTCGTACTCTTTTTAGTTATTTTCATGTATAAATGCACTATAAAAGCCTTATTGATGCATTTTAATATAAGAATGCGAGTAATGGCCTAATATGAGAAAACCAAAGCAACAACAACAACAAAAATAAGCCTTATCCCAACTAAATGGGGTTGGGTACATGGATCCTTGCCTTCCAATCAACTCTATTTGAGGCTATACTAAATACAAGCCCTAAACCATGCATACCCTTTCTCACTACTCCTAAGGTCATCTTAGGTCTGCCTGTAGCTCTTCCGAGTTCCTTCGAACTGAACTAAATTACTTCTTTGTAGACGGTCATTTAAAGGCCTCTGTTGAACGTGGCCGTGCCACCTCAATCAACCTTCTCGTAGCTTATCATTTTTTGGAGCTACTCTTGGATCGGCTGTAATATGATATTTTCTTATCATATTCTTCCTAGTTTTGCCACTCATCCATCTTAGCATCCTCATTTCTGTTACATTATATTTGTCTATATGATGGTTCTTAAAAGACCAACACTCTACACCATACATTATTGCTGGTTGTACGACAGTAATATGGAATTTACCTTAAAGGAAAACGCTGATCACACAAAGTTGGATGCATCTCCCCAATTCATCCACCCTATTTAAATTCTTTGGAAAACGTCATCTCCTATATCACCTTCTTTATTTATGATTGAACCAAAGTACCTAACTAATTACTTTGTGGAATCTCCTTCTCATCAAGTTTCACCACCTCATCATCTGTTTGCTCACAACGAAGTCACATACTAAAGATTCTGTTTTTTCTCTACTTACTTTAAAGCCTTTTGATTCCAAAGTTGTTTTATCATGATTCTAACTTGGTATTTTCCCTGATTGTGTCTCATCAACCAAAACCATATCATCAACATAAAACATATACAAAGGAGACTCATCATGAATGTCGTTGGTTAAATCATCCATTGTAAGTGCCAATTAGTATGTGTTTAAAACTGATTCTTGGTGTAGCCTAATTGTAGTTAGGAATTCACCACCTTGGCCCCACATGGTTCTCACACTTGTCACTAAACCATCACATATATCTTTAACTGTATCCACATATCTGCTTGCAACCTTTATTTTCTCTAGTCCTTGCAAGTTAATGCTCTAGGAACTCTATCATAAACTTGTGTGGAAACCAAAACCAACATATGATAATCAAAGCATTTAGTATAATGTAAGCAGATTCCTTGAAAAAACAGAAATGTTTTTATTCGTAGAAGAAAAAGAAGAAGCAGAATATATATATATATCGATGTGAACTCATGAAGTGCCACTGTAGCTGCTATAGAAATGAGAAAGGGCCTGGGTACAGTGGTGCCTAAACAACTATAGGTATGACATGACATGTCTTAAATTCTCTGAGCATGTTCACAAAATTTCTGTTATATGTATATATATTTTTTCCCTAGAAGAATGTTTCTCTGGTTCCTTATATTTCTATAGTTTTATGTGTGAGTGCCTCTCCGCTTTCTTATATTTCTATTGTCACCTCTGATATTCTATTTTATGCAATCTCTTGTTCCTCCTTCTAGATTGCAATGAATGGTTTTGCGGAGGTCCTAACATGGATATTGTGCTCATACAAAGAAAATTTCTCCATGTTGAACCGTAAGGATGATCACTTGACAGCTTCAATTATTGCAAATCCTCGTTCTGCTGATTTTGAGGTTTGTTTACTTTGCTGATCTCTTTGAAATAGAAAGAAACTCTAATTCTAGATGTAGATAACTCTCATGGCTGTTTAAATCTTAAATTTCAAATGGTATGTTGAAATCTTTATTCCAATCTTGTGATGCACCCTTGGTTCATTGTAATTGCATTCCTCTTGTTTGTATTTCTTTTGTTAAAGTGCCAATTTCTTTGATTGGTGCTTTTAAGTACTAGAAAAGGTTTTGGGTGAGTAGATGTTTATCAGTTATTTCTGGTGGTTTTGCAAGTTTAAGAGTTGGTTTGGTGCACTGATTAAATACTGTGGAGACTTGTGGAACCGGCTCTTGGTTTCACAACTGGCTGAGATGAAGTGAACCTTAGGGGAAAGTACCAAGTTTCTACTGGTTCCAACCAACTTCAAGTTTCAACCATACAACAACAACAAAAAACAACAAGAAGCCCATCACCTGATGTTGGATTGACCAAGCAAACAAGCAACGGCCAACGACAACCAAGCAACTCCATAGCGTCAGAAATTTTGAAATCTGAAACTGTTGCTTGATTGATATCTTTCTTTCTGCTTAGTGTTTAACAACCGACAGTGTCTGGTGTAGTTACCAACAGATTAAGAAGCTTTAAGAAGAGAAGGGACCAGGATGGAATTTTAGAAATAAATAAGAATGTAATGTTCACATGAACAGTGATTTTGGCTTTTTTAAATGACTCAAGGCATCTAGATTCTGGAAGTGCCTTCTCATTAAAAAAAAGGTGATTAGTTGGGATTCTATTCATGGCCACCAAATTTTCCCCCCATTCAATCGTAGAATTCTGTGACTGCTTGACTGGTGCTCTCATTTTAACAATTTGCTGTTTGAACCCAAGCAAGACCAAGGGAAGATTTACATTGGGCATTGACATACCTGTGCAGATGTTCCTTTCTGTTGTTTGTTGCTTCCTCCTTTGGGGTTTCTGTTTATTTCTTTTTGAAGTGAGCATTTGTTTTAAAATACATGTGAATTGTAACCTTGGAATTAAAGACTTGGTTGGTGACTTCATGCATGCTTATTTGCTTGTATTAGGATTACTCCGTATATTTTAAATATGGTAGCTTTGCTAATTCATTCTTTTCGCAGATGATTCGAACAAGTCTCATGCCAGGCATATTAAAAACTGTTGCACACAATAAAGACCACCCAAAGCCCATAAAGGTATTTTATAAGTACAAAATTCCATTGTGTGTTGTGATGCATCTTGCTCCCTAGTGTGGGCACTTCTTGGACATCCTGGATGCTTGTGTGAACTTCTTTTAGAGTATTTGGATTTGTTCAAGTTTATCATACTTCGAGTTTTATAACCAGCCATTTTATGGCAAACATCATGGTGTTACTTATATGTTGGTTCGGATTATTTGATCTATTAAACTTTAATACCTGCTTGGGTGTGGTGAGATAAATGTATGGGTTTCATTTGAGGGAGTCCCTTTTCATACTTCTGGCACCATAAACTTTGTGAGAGGGTTCTTGGCTTCTGTTATATCATGTGAAGTTGTGTGTGATCAAATTCTGGTTAGCTGATTGCCTATGATGTAGGACGTGGGCAGAAGTGAACCAGCCTTAGACAGACCAACTGGACCAGGTCAAACTAGTTCCCAGTAGAAGGGCCCAAAAAGGCCAAAACACTGTTTGCATCAACTGTGTCACAGCCCTTATTTTGCTTTCTAGAGGTGATACTAGATCTTGTGGGGCCGAAGACCAGATCATGTGAGGGTTTTTAGAATGGTCAATTTTGTCTACATGTGGGGGGGGGGAGTTAGGAACTTATTTGTTTTGATTTTTGTTGAGTCTTGGTTGCTATTAAGTTCTTTCTATTTTTAGGGTTGAGAATCAGTTTTAATTCTCTGCAAAGCTAGTCTATGTTTTTTCTTTGTAACTTTGAGAGAAGTGCCACAGTTACTATAAATATGTAAGGCTGTATTCAACCCCCCAAAGAAAAACCACCCAAGAATGATCTAAATATTGTTTGATTTAGTATTCTTTTCGCATGTTATTCTTGTATCGAATCTGAGATATAAGAAAGGGTAGGGCCTTGATGTGAGGGATAATCACCTAGGATCTATGGATGTTTGCCGTCAATTTCTAAATCCTAGGGCTGAAGGAACCTTCCCAGATGGATAAATCCACCTATCCTTGGTTCTTTTTCTCTTGTTTGAACTCTATTGCTGCCAGTTCCCCCAAAGAAAACTCTATTGCTGCTGCTGTTGAAATCATCAAACTGAAGTTGCTTTAGTCCAATGGAGTCTTCTGGTGCTCCTCCTTTTGAACCTCATAAGTAGCCAAAATTTTAATTGAAACCATTTTCTTCTTCCCCTCCATCTAACAAGTACTTCTATTCCATCTCAATTGTCTTAGGGCCTGTTTGGTTATGTGAATCCAGAGATTTGAAATCTCTAGATTTACAAATGGGAGTTTTTTACCCGTTTGGTTGTGTGAATCCTTAGATTCAAGAAATCCAGAGATTCATCTTTTTATACTAAAAACGTGAATCTGTAGGTTTATGGGTATGAGGTGAAATCCAGAGATTCCACCCCTATTATCAAAGCGTTAAACATTTGAACCATAATTCAATAAATATTTTTTTAGGATAAATCTACAAATTTCATTCCAAAAATTCAAGCTAACCAAACAGTTAATTTTATAAACCATAATTCTAGAGATTTGAAGTCTATAGATTTGAAATCTCTAGATTTTTGAAATCTATAGACTCAAATAACCAAACAGGCCCTTAGGGCATGTTTGGTTTCTTGAATCTAGAGATTTCAAATCTCTGGATTCATAAATGGGAGATTTATAACCGTTTGGTTGTGTGAATCTCTAGATTCATGAAATCTAGAGATTCACCTTTTTACACTAAAAACGTGAATTTGTAGATTTATGGGTATGAGGTGAAATCTAGAGATTTCACTCATACTATAAAAGTGCTAAACATTTGAACCATGACTCCATAGATTTGAAATTTATAGATTTGAAATTTCTAGATTTTTGAAATCTGCAGACTCAAGTAACCAAACAGGCTCTTAGTCATTCCATCAAATTCATCCATTTCTTCACTTCACCTTTTGAGTAAAAAGTTTCAAGTTTCTTCCATCATCATAACTGGAGATCCAGCTATCAACATCAAATTCACAGCATCGCATCCTCTCCTTAATGTTTCCACTCGATCCAAGTCAGGAGTCAATTGGCTAGCAGGTTTAGTCTGTGGAGCCAAAGTTTCTATTTTTGTGTTAAGATTCTATTTTGCCGATCTCCATTGCAAATGATTGAAACTTGTAGCAGTTGCTTCATGCTATGCAGGCTTTCATTAAATCCAAGGCTGATCATGGCTTTTGGTGGTTGGTCTGTGTAAATGAAGTAGAAATACATTGAGAGAATGTAGAAGTAGAAGAAGAAGAAGAAGAAGAGTTGGAGAAGCTTTGAGACCTCATGTTAGACTCTGAGGAACTCACACAACAACTGTATTACTTATAGAAGACAATTGAAAGGAATAAGACAAAGAAGGAAATGAAATAGAGCAAAAGGAGTTCAAAATGCACCCCAACAAAGCTATTCTTCTTCCCCTTTTGCCCTTTGAGACTAACTAACACTTTGTTTCAGATGGTGAGCTACTCCTAGTCTTTAGCTTCACATCAGCTTCCTTTTGAGGAAACACGGAACTGATTTTATTCATTTTATCTGTTTTGTCATTTGTACATTCTTAAAAATCAGAGTAATGGTACTGGTTAAAGCAGAAATAGCATTTCTACTTGATGTTGGGAAGTACTTTGGAGTTATCCATTTTCTAAACTTAAAAAATTTACAAAGTGGGTTGGGTGAATTAGAGTTTGTAACGACACAAAAAAGTGCTCTGACTAAAATTTGCAAGTTCTTCGTTGGTTTCTGAGTCCTGAGTTTCTGTCTTAGTAGCCTGCTTTTTGTATTCTGTCCTACCCCATATCTTCAGATCTAATGATTGGATCAACACTGAATTTAGAGAATTGTTCTCCATGACGGTTAGACAACCTAATTAGAATTTCATGCACATTTGAGTTGTCTCTATACCTGTGATCCTCTTGCAAGCTGATCTTTCACTGGACTTAGCTGCTTTGAGATTGGCACTGCATTTGTCAGCAACCATACCAGGAATTTGTTGGGACATGTGCAATCAAGGTGTGGACTCTGTGATTGTACAATAGGTTTCATGTATTGTTTTACATGGGTATGATGCAGAATTGCAACTATTCTCTTCACTGGCAATGGACTTTTTTTGTATCAAAGCCCATGGTGCCCTTCCAAGGATCAAAATAAGGTCCATCCTAGGCCTGACTGAGCATTCTTAACTGCTGTAATCTGAAGGTTGTTTAAAATATATATATATATATATATATATATATATATATATATATATATATATATATATATATATATATATATATATATATATATATATATACATACATACCTCAGAGGAGCATTTTTCGCCCAGGTATGATTTCGAGAATTGCACAGCACTTTTCCGCCATGTACGATTTCGAGAATTGCAGAGCACTTTTCCCCCATGTATGATTCGAGAATTGCATATTTTATCTGTATCAAACCCCCACAAATTCAACCACCCCCGGTAGCATACTGGAGATCGGCCTCTAACCTTTTATCCCACTCTCTGATGCCTCTTCTTCCCAACTTTGAACCTTCTGGCATGTTGTTGCTAACAAATACTTCACCAGGTGGGAAATGGACACAGCATCCATAATGTTGAATTCTTATCCTCAATCAGAAGTCCTTCCCTGTGGTTGTTAATGAAAGGCATTGTGTTCTGGAAAATCCCAATCCTCACCTGCCATTAAGAGGAATTATCCTGAAACTTCAACGGCAGCCTTGCAATCAAAAAATAATTGGTACCAGTCATCCGCATCATTGCATGGGTAATGCACATTCTTCATTTTCCATCCTCTTCTATGTGCTGGCTGTGCCTTGTCATGCTTTGTGTGTTCAAGTGTTGTAAATGTGGGTAGCATTACAGTAATTGGAATTGTATATCATCATCATCATCGTCTGTAGCCTTCACTGTTGGATCTGTCATGGATAAGTTTCATATCCTTTCTTTTGGGTGGGCAGAGGGCAATCCTGTGTTTAATGTTACCATGTAATCATTTCCCCTCTGTATTATTGGATGATTAAGTAAAGGTCATTGCTTCTTTTGATCATAGTATTTATATTGGTCTAATTTTTTTAATTGACAGCTTTTACATTCTTTTTTCCAGCATTAGTTTTCAGTTGAACTTTTAATCTTTATGACATATGTTCTTTGCTTTGGATGATTGATTATTGGTTTTAGATATTTGAGGTGGGCGATGTGGTTATATTGGATGAGGTGACAGATGTGGGTGCAAGAAATCGTCGCCAACTTGGAGCACTTTATTGTGGTGCTAACTCTGGGTTTGAGGTACAAGTTTTAAGAACCTTAGAGTTGTTTACTGCATTATTAATTTATTATCAGATGTAGAAATGTTGTTTTGAACAATTAGGCTATTGTGTACCTGGGTTAAATGTCGGTTTTGTTTGTGATCTTCGAACCATTTCCATCAGGCTATTGCATACCTCAGTTAAATGTGAAATTTGTTTATCTTCTTCCCATTTACATTAGATTATTGTGTTAAAAAGTGCCTAAAAAAAATTCAATAGAATCTTAGATTCTTAAAGTAAACACTGCCATGCGACACCTAGATGCTCTGTATGTGACAACCCAGGCCTTCATGCTCTGTGTCTCAAGGTGCAGTGGCCTAAAAACCCATTCAGGATGCTACACATATTTAGATCTTGACATCATCTTGAACTATGTTTGCTGGCCATTGTGTCACACACTTGGGGTGGCAGTACACATGGTGATCTGCCAACCCAGCTCGGATGCAGCCTGTTAAATCAATGTTCAGGCTGGTTAGTTTTGGTTTGGGTTTGACATACAACAAAAACAATAGCAACAGCTGATTGCTGATATAGTTCTGCTTTGTTATGAGACTGATTAGAAGTCGATAACCAGGATCTGATCTGAACGGGTAGTTCCATCTAGGTGAAAAAAAAGTTGAACTTGGTCAAATTAGGCTGGGGCTTGATGTGGGATTAAAACACCCTCCCAATGGAGGGTGCACTAAGTGCATCACCATGATATGTCATAAATCCATGTCATGAAATGGAAATTTTTGTTTTTTGTTATTCAATTGATATGTGATTCAAAGATTTTACTGATTTTAATTTCTGTCTTTCTGTTTATTTCTTCAGTTAATTCATTCCCTGGTGGACAGAATCATGGAAATTGTTGGGACTCCTTTTGTTCCTATTGGAGACGATACGGGTTACTATATTAGGGAGTCAGATGTAAGCATTATTTTGTTCACATTTTTTGCATTCGTTTCTTATGAAGTCTTCAGCCATGTGGCATCTAATGTCTTCTTTTCCGCTGAAGGAACCTGAATTTCTTCAACGTAGACAAGCTAGCATAATTTTCAGAGGAAAGCACATTGGAATCTTTGGCATTGTGCACCCAGAGGTATTTTTGGTTTCCAGATAGAAACCCTAAATTTATATGTTCATTGATTTCTGTGGCATGTTTATAGAGATTGAAGATGTTCATATATTTGCTAGTTTGAGAAAAGGGGTAATTGTCATTTCCTGGCCTGCTGCTACTCATAGATATGGTTTTGATAATTTCTTTCTATGGATTTCATGCTGCATGAGAAGATTTGATCATTGTTTCTTGATTCATATAGAGAAGATAAGTTCAGGGTTACATGTTTCCTAACGTTGCTACGTTGCCTACTTAATTTTGGGAAGTAAGTTGATACATGCACATTCTTTCTGACCTCAAACGGATCCAACAGTAATCTTGTACCATCTTCCCACATGTGAACTCCAGTTATTCTACTTCTAGATATGAATGTACTCTTTTTTGTACTCGTCTACTCACCCTTTTTCACATAGTATCAACATTATGTCTTAAAGCTGTAGGTTGCCGTCTGACTACAATGATATTTTTGGCTATTTTAGTTACTGTTAAGATACACCCTTAGATAATGATAAATGTGATGGTATTCTTAAATAGATTATATGTTACATTGATGTTATTCCAGTACCTTACTATTTCTTTCTTTCTTTCTTCTCTCTCTCTTTTTTAAAGGTTTTATCCAACTTCGACATCCCAGACCCGTGTTCCTTCATGGAAATTAACATTGAATCCTTTTTATAGGATTGCCTTCACGGCCCACAGGTAAAGTTGTCTTTTTATGTTTTTATTATTAGTATTTGTCTCAATCCTTTGAATTACGTGCATTTTATAAAATCATTAAACGTTATGCAGGTCGATTGCCATTATCGTCACTGATTTTTGGATAGGAAGTTCTGGGTGGTCCAATGCTTGAAGAGGTACGCATTTGGAATTTGGGATACAATTGAATACATTACGTGATTTGTTCATGGATGCACATTCTGCCCTCCTTTCGTGTTAGTCTGCTTTGAACAATGTGGTAGGCAGCAAGCAGGCCTAGTGCATCTCCCTAAAATTGGACTTGCCATATATGAGTCTTTTTAACATACCTGCACATAATGATGTTGAGATCTCCATTTTGGAGGATTATTACCCGAAAGAATTGTCCTGGAAAGCTGTATGGGTAACCATTTATAACATTAGTTGGTTACCTATATCAACCATATATATTGGTTTTTTTCGTGTGACTTGTAATTTTTCATTTAAGGGGTAGGCTTGTGTCTGTTGGACCTGCAAATTTCATGGTTTCATGATCACAGACAGTTCTAGACTAGTAGTTCTGGAAGATCAAGCTTAACATTGAGGTGTGTGCTGCCATAATCTTTTTCTTTGACAAACTTCAGGATGTTTACGTGACAGATGTGGCATCCCATAAATTTGTAAGAAAAGCATGGCATGTCATGAAAATTAGAGTTCCCAATCGGTTTGTGTTTCACATGAAACCAGTTTCTCTCTTCACCTAATTGCTTCTCTCAATTGTTGCTTCTACAGAAAAGGAGAGATGAAATTAACATCCATCATTTGTTTGCTCTATCATACTCTGTGACAGGCCAACTTCCCCCTTTTCATCAATGATATTTCCATGATTAATACTTGTATTAAGAAGTCTTAAAAATGAGGTCGCAAGTCATAACAAACGCAATCATATCAACCCAGATCATTATGTAGTCATTTAAAGCCGAAGTTGATTCCAAACAAAATAGCGTGCCCTCTTGGATTAGGGTTTGTTGCAAATGTGATGGAAAGTTACTTTTACAATGTTCTTGTTAACCCAGAAAAAAAGCTAAACAATGTTCTGTTCTTGTTGATGGGTATCCATGATAAACACAACTTCGTTGGATTCTTTTCATTTCCCCCACAATAGATTGTTTATTCATTGGTGGACCAGTGGACTCCAAATTATAATTTGAAGTTAGCAGTTGCAGCCAGATGAAGACAAGCACAGGTTGGATGACATTAACAACTGAACCAGAAATCCATTGGAAAGTTTGTTAGCAGGTCAACAGGTTTTAGAACAGCTAATCTAAACCAACTTATGATGCAATTCTCTCTAACCGACACGGTTTCAAAGGCCATGTCCAGCTTAGTTGTGACTGAATAGGGTTTCACAACAGCTATCAACCTTGATTCATGCCAACTCGAATATTTAAAGAGCACGTTTTAAAGGGAAAAGGATTAGGAGAAAAAAATGTTGATCAGTTAGGGTTTTCTTAGAAAGCGGAGTACATTAAAAGTTCTCCGGAATTTTGTTTGTTGTCATGTAGGTATCTCTCATGCTTCATCAGAGCAGCTTAGAGTGCATCATATGTTCAATGTAGGCGATGCTAGGAATGAAATGGCAAGTTATGAATGTAAAAATAGTGATTTTTAAAAATTTATTTTAAACTCTAGGGCTTTTGGTTTTCTAAATTTTACATTTTAAAACCCACAACTCTATTCAACTGAAGGAGACCCTTAGGGCATGAGAAAGCAACCTTCGCAAACCCTGTGAACAAGGAAAAGATCTCCGGCCCCCTTGAAGTTGCAGCGGCAAGAAAAAAAAGAGCCGATTTCTTATAATCTAGACCATAGTCCTTTGCCATCCTTCCTTGATGTAAGAAACACATTTTTTCATAGCTCTCTCATAAAGGATGTCCATATGACCTAACTCCTTGGTTGTATCCATGTAGAGGAACCAAATCTCAGATGCTAGCTTCAAATATCCATCTATGGTTAGAAATAGGCTCTACAAGCTTGGTTTCAAAAGACATATTCAATTACTTAATTGCACTAGGGTTTAATTTTGGTAAGAATTATACTAAGGTTTGAGGGCTATAAAATTGATATGAGTTTATTCATCTTATGTCAAGGGATACACAAAAAGTTTATGTTTGATCATGGCATTATCATCACACATCAGATCCTTCACAACTAGCAACAACAATAATTGCACTAGGATTTAATTTTGGTAAGAATTATACTAGGTTTTTTTTTTTTTTTTTTTTTTTTTTGTAATAATTATACTAGGGTTTGAAGGCTATAAAATTGATATGAGATTATTTCTCTTATGTCAGGAAATATACAAAGTTTATGTTCTGATCATGACATTATCATCACAAGATCAGAGATCCTTCACAACTAGCAACAACAATAACTGCATTGAAAAAGGAGTTTGGGTGATCCTCCATTATTTTCTAGGCACTGAAATTTAAAACATCCACAAGGAATCATTTTGTCCCAATAAAATATTATATATCTACTCCATCAGGACCGAAATGGATGTCTCCATACCAGTTCATACATCAATGCCCACTAACACTTTGGGATTTCCATCAAACACAAGTTGAAAATTCACCAACATCCATCTTCCATTTGAAGGGGCTCTTATAAATCCTACCAGCTATAATAAAGAGACATGTTCTAAAACAAATTTAAGAGGTACTGAAAAAAATGAACCACTTAAAAAAGGAGATATGAATGGAGGTGAGATGTCCAATTCACCACCTGAATTAATAGAGGTAAAGGTGAGAGGCATTCACCTAATAAACTATCTCTATCATCCATCTAGATCGATTATTTTCCGATGGGTACACATGATGTTTCCCCTACACTTGGGGTTTTAAAATGTTGGAATTTAAAAATGAACTTCCCTGTGGGAGGGCGGGTCTTTAACCGCTTGACTAAGCCATCATTGGCAGAAACACAGGATTTTTAAAACCCTGATTGTCATCTTAGCCCAAATATGTTCTTGACCCAAATCTGCCAAGACCGACCGGGTGAAGTCGATCAAACAATTAACCTTGATCTTAACTACAAAATAATAAAAGTACATAATTTTAAATTAGAACATTAGGACCAAAATGAGTGCTATTTCTAATTTGACTTGCATTTACAAAATCAAATTCAAATCAAATAAAAAAACCAAACCAGGCCAACAAATGATTTTTTTTTAGTAGAACCGACGTATGAGAGAAGCCAGAGACTGCAATGCAATTTTGTAGTCCAACTAAGAGCGACCCCAAAATAATAATTATTAATATTAAGTTTGACTCTCTTTAATAGTATATATAATATTTCTCATCCTTAATATATATAAAATTATCATTTCAAAAGATAAAACAAAATTAATACCAGAATCAATATTATTCATATAAAACTATACCATCCCCAAGAATAAGATTTTCAAAGGCTTTTTTATTTCAGTACCAAAAGAGTATCATCATACCATTTAGTGCCATTTTACATACCATTTTAGTGTTAAAGTCGTATCATTCTATTTATAAATATAGAACCAAAAATGGTGTATCCTATAAGAATTACTAATCTTTTATAGAGAAATTATCAATGCCATCCCCTGAGTTACCCCCAATATTAACGCCACCCCTTGATTTATCCAACTTATCAATCAAACCTTTTATTACTAACACCGTTAATCTTAATTAGTTTATATTTGTCTATTTTCAATATTCCCCTCACATTTTATGGGGGCAAAAATGGCAAAAGAGAGGAAAGCAAAGAAATATTCTGTGTGAGAATAGAAATCATGAAGATGCATGAATGGAAGAACAAGAGTGATTGCAAACGATGGAGAAAGAAGAAGACGAGTCAAGCATAGGGTTTGTTGTACAAGTGTATTCTTGTCTTTTTGAAAAGTTTTACTTGCTTACAACAACTCTTAACTTTGATTCCTACCAAGATGTCATTGACATGCTTTTCCCCCCGTAGGGTTCTGATTGATAAATTAGGTAACTAAAGCGATGGCCTTAATTTTAGGAGGTAACTCAAAGAGATGACACTAATGACTTTCCTTTTTGATATCGTACAAGTAATGTTTTGATAGAAATATATTGTAATTATATCATTCCATGTTATTTTTACCCTACCACATCCTTCCCCGGGGAAAAAAAAAAAAAAAAAAAAAAAAAAAAAAAAAAAAAATAAAAAAAGGGGGGGGGGGGGGGGGGGGGGGGGGGGGGGAAAAAAAAAAAAAAAAAAAAAAAAAAAAAAAAAAAAAAAAAACGAAGGAGACAACAAAACAAACAAATAAAAAAGAATTACCAAAAAACAAATCAAACTAAACACAAAATGTGTATGCAAGTCCATGACAAAATTCAAAAAAAGCAATAATACAATCTTAATGTGTGTAGCATAGCCCATACAAAGAAGGACCGGAAACGTTGGACCTCGGGCATACTCGATAAGGAGTCCTTTCGGATCATCTCGATGGGGGGTACCTTGAAACTGTTGATCACCTCAAGGCTGTGCTACAAGAACTCCAAATGGAACAACAAAGGATAGAACTACTAGAGATCCAAGTCAATAATATCTGAAGCAATGGCCAACAGATCCTAGACCTTCTACCCTCACCCAAAAGGAGAGCATGGCCAAGACAATCTGCATCACAAGTTCTTAGTCTATTTGCAAGTTTTTATTTTATTATTTTTATTGGTAATTAGTCTATTTGCAAGTTGCAACACTGAGGCTGCGTTTGTTTGCTGGAATAAAGGTGGGGTGGGAAAAAAGGGGTGGAAAAATTCTTGAAAAATGTGTAAATTTCTTACTTTTTCTTTAAATCCTAAAATGGTAGAGTGTTTGGTTGCTTGGGGTGGGAAAGTAAGAGACAAAGTTACTTGAATCAAGGAATCTTGTATGCTGATGTGGCAGTTCAACTTTCCCACCCCATGTTATTTTAAAACTCCATATATTTGCTGGGATTTTATGGGAAAGTTGGGAAAAGTAAAAAGTGGGACCCACCCCATCACTTTTCCACAAAACCCTTTCCTTTCCTTTTCTTCTCCCTCACCCCACTACATGTGGGACCCACATATTTTTTTTTCACACCTCTTTTTTCCCACCCCACCTTTGCAAACAAACGCAGCCTGAGGGATTCGACTATAGAGCTGTTTCAGGACCAAACACAATCAAATACCAAGGACTGGGAAGGAATTGACTGGTACCTCTTTATCATCAAAATCAAAATCAAAATCAAAAGAAAAGAAAAAAGAGAACCTTGTACAGCTACGTTAACAAAAGTTATGACAACAAGTTTCTCTCACCAACATTTGCCGGACTGTACAGAAAGATCTCAATTTTGATTGTTCAGTAAGTGTTGTGCATTAATTACAAAACAATGCTTGCTGGACTTCAGCAACCTACATTTGCCGCCACACTTTTTTTTTTAATGTAATGTATTATTTAATTTCTTCTCGCTTTTTATCCAGTTGTCACCTCCACCGACAGTTTCTTCCAATCCATTAAGCATGAAGTTACCATCACCATCAACATAATTTCCCACTTTCCAAATCACCTGAAAGTTGTGGAAAATCAAATACAAGATTTGAAATTGGGAGTTGGGAATTGGAAAAGCTGCAGCTGCAGAGCTCCTTCAGTAGTACTTTCATAAGCGTAACTGAAAGAGCAACAGGGAGGAGAGGACCTGTAACCAGGAATATGATCTGTAACCAGGGAAGAGAGGACCTGTAACCAGGAATATGATCTTTCTCTTCTGTTGTATTGATGGCACTCAAAGAAAGAACTAGTAGAAGAACTGAACTGATGAAAAAAGCTTCCATAAAAGCGTAAATCAATTACTAAAATCCAAATATTGTACAACTTGTAAAGCAAATTCAACAACAGTACTATTGTAATTCTTTCTTCTTTCAATATCTAATAATTTCCTACCAGATCGTTCTACATTTACAATCCATCATTTGATCTTCAACCCAGAAAAAACAGAGAAAGTAAAAAAAAAAAAAGGGGGAAGAACAGAACAACTTTGGTTCAAGCTCAAGCTTCAGATACAGTAATACAGGAAAAAAGCCAAAAAATATAAAGGAGAAAATCAAAACACAAGTGTAAAAGGAAAGTACATGTTTCAGAAAGTCCATTTCCAGATTTTCATCCTGAGCTTAACCTTGCAAGTCGAATCAGAAGATGAAGTCAGAGTCCCAGGAGTTTTTCCTTTTGGAACATTTGTTTTGAGCCCATCACATGTAACCCTAATCATAAACTTCGTCGTCTTCAGATTTCCCATCTTCACCTTCACCTTCGTATCCAACTGAATTGCCATGGGTATCCCTCCCTTCTTCAGATCCGATTTCAACGAAGCTGCCGACGATGAGTCCAGATCTCCACCGGCGCTCGTCACCATTGACTTCAGAACAGTCGTGTTCTTGGTTTCGTGGGTATAGGCCGGAAAAGTACCATTACCGATGTCGACGCTGCCGGAGCTCATGGTGATAAGGGTTGGATCATACAAGAAAACAAGCTTCTTGTTTGGGTTCCGAGTGGAGATTGTGAGATCGATCTTGGAATTGAGATGGGAGGAAGAACCGTCCTTGGAGGTGGTGACGTTGAATTGCGAGATCCGAACTGTCGTCACAGAGAAAGTGGGTCGGTGAGGGCGGTAGAGAACCCATAGAACGGCGCCGGCGATGGCTACGAGCAGAAGCAAAGCTATGATGAAGAGGGTAGTCCAGAGACAGCAGATGCAACAGCAGCTCCGCCGACTGCGGCGAGGCTTGGGTTGGGGACGATACATGGGTCGGTTGTAGAGCTGAGACTTGGTTGGGTATGATGGGTTGACATTTCCGTTCAGTGTTTGAGGATTTGATGTGGGTTTTGATGGAAACACCCTATCTGTCATCTCTCCAAATTTTCAGAGCTTCAGGGCTTCTCGCTTCTTCTTCTTCTTCTTCTTCTTCTTCTTCTTCTTCTTCTCTGGCTCTGGCTAGAGATTGAAAAAGCGAAAACAGAGCAAGAGAGAAAGATGGATTCAGAAGCGATGCAATAGAGTTCTTATGCTGGATGAGAACCCAGATGTGGAATCAAATCAAGAAGCTGAGAGGATAAATGGAAGAGCTGGGTTACAGAAGGAGAGACAATAACCTTCTACCCAGAACCCAGAACCCAGATGTAAGATGTTTCCTTCTCACCTACTAATTTGAAACCCCCCCATCAGTCTCTGCTCTTAAATAAATCCCAATTGATGAAAAGAAGAAAGATTAGAACTGAAGATTAATAGAAGAATGGGAAAGGTGAACTTACATGGCAAAACGCTTCTGGTCTTCTTCTGACACTCCAACTTAATCATGTTTGTTGTTTTAGAAACTGATTAACGCGTAATCTTGAATCTGTTTCTGGGGAGGGTTGGGGGGGCCCAATCCATGTTATCAAATGGTTAAGATTGTCTGGTTGTCAATGGTGTAGTTTTGTTCTTGGAAGTTGCAGGGATTTAATTTAATTTATTTTAATTGCCGGCATTGGTATTGATTAGAATCAAATCCAACAAACTGCACAAACTTAGTTGTAGCCTTGTAGGTTTACATTTTCAATAAAATGGAGTTAAACCCTTGTCTGGTTTGTTTAAACTATAAGTGGCTGGCAAGTCAACATAGCAAATCAAAGAGAAACCCATTTACTTTTTGACTTTTAACCATGAATCTGTTTTGCAACTATTTAACACTTACGAATTCAACTGAATGCCTATGTTTGATTTTTTTGCCTCAACCAACCAAATCTCTTTTTTTCTTCTTCTTTTTTCAATTGGATTATTCAGAATGATTACATAGTAGGAATCACTTAATAATATAATTTCTACATTTTTGTATTCCTTTCCTCATTCTTTTTAATGCGCTAAAAAAAAAAAAAATCTTTACTTGGGCATGTTTGGTTACTTGAGTAAGGAGATTTCAAAACTTTTTAGAGATTTTAAATTTATGGAATCATAGCTTATAAAATTAACTGTTTGGTTAGCCTAAATCTTTAAAATGAAACCTGTAGATTCATTCTGAAAGAATATCTTTGGAGTCATGGTTCAACTCTTTAACGCTTTTATAGTAGGCATGAAATCTCTAGATTTCACCTTATACCCATCAATTTTATGAATTCAGGGATTCACACAATCAAACGCTCATCAATCTCCCATTTGTGAATCCATAGATTTGAAATCTCTAGATTCATGTAACCAAACAGACCTTAAATGCATTTAAAAAAAGTTTTGAGCATTTACTCATCCCCACTCTTGGTCACCTGATTTTCAAGAATATCGTTAGCTAGTAAGAGCATCATGTTGGTAGTGGATGATATCAAGAGATTGCACAGATATCTGTTTTTTGTTATTATTATTATTATTATTTTTTACATTTAAGAGGATATTAATATTATTGCAGATTTTTTAGCTCAAAAGCCTAATCTTTTCCACCAACATTGTTTGGCATCCTTCCATTCCTTGGCTTCGACTACATCGATTGTGGCTTAAGAAGAAAGTAAATTCTCTATAAAAAGAAAAAAAGCTAAGAAACCATTCATTCAAAATCATTGTCAAAGTTCTTAAATCAAACATCTCTTGATTTTCTTTCGAATGTCCAAAATTATGAGAAGTCATTGAAATTTGGTTGATGTGTAAGGATGAGTTGTTCATTACAGTACCATATCTCTTGAATGAACATGACAAGAGAGAAATTATGCATAATCGAGTATATGTTGTATGTAGATAATCTCAACCTCCAAAAAGTGTCAAATCCTATCCATCCAAAGCTAAAAGCCTAAACACATTCCTTAAAAAAATTCCAAAGATCCTCACGCTTCTTCCTTTAAGATTATTCGATGAAGAAGATAAAGACTGGACTAAAACCATTGGAGTAGAATGAAAGCATCGCTATCTATTAGTAGGGATGATTTCACGGGTCATTCCTCATTATTATCTCCATTTAATGATTTTTGGCTCATCTAGAAGGTGTCGTTTCATCCTACGATTTCCATAAAAAATTTTTTAGGCCAAGTTAGGGGTGAAATTTTTGAAAGGTGAATAAAAATTAGGTAAAAAGTAAGTATACATAAGGAAGAGATAGAAAATTCTCATTAAAAAAGGATTTTTTTCCGACTATATCTTCATGGGGTAAATTCAAACATATAATAAAGCTTTTCATTAACTCTAAAGGAATTCAAACTCTTGATTTTATATTATGATGCATTGATCAAATATTAAAATTTTTTTTCAAAATTCAAAATTTAAAGAATCCTTTACCTTAAAATGAAACATATGTTACAATTATAGCTCAATTATTTAGTTCTCATTTTTTAAGGTAATAGTTGGTGGAGGTTGGAGTTGTCAAAGTCAATTAGAAAATTTAGCTGCTTGTCTGGATTCTATAATTGCCGGCATTGGTATTGATTAGAATCAATCCAATAAATTTCACAAACATAGTTGTAATAGGTTTAGATCGGATATAAAATGGAGTTAAACCTTTTCTGTTTTGTTTAAACAAAAAGTGCCTGGCAAGTCAACCTACCAAGTTACAACCTAGAGAAACCCTATTTAGGTTTTTGACTTAAACCATGAACCTGCAAAATTGCTTCAGTATTCTGCAATACCATGTAGTTTACAGTCCAGATCAAAACTTGTAGTCGCTCGTTTTGCTTAAGTGATTTTATTTTCGTAAAGTTTAACTGCAAAACAAGTAATTGAAATTTTGTCTTGATCATGGGTTTCGATTTGAATAGTAGGATGCACGGTACTATGCATTTATTGCTTACCACTCATGATTGCGCAACACCCAAGTAGAACTCATAAATCCATTCTGCATCTACTAAATACTTTTATGATTAACCGAATGCCTAATCTCTGTTTGATTTTTTGTTTCAACCAAATGAACCTGTCTTAAATCACTTGATAATATTATTTCTACATCTTTGTATTCCAAAAAATTGTACAATACTATTCAACCAAAGCTAAAGGCCTGAAAACACCCCTCAAAATAAAAAAAAAAAAAAAAAAAGAAAAAAAAAATCAAAAGATCCTTGTTCTTCTTTTTTCTAGAATATATGATGATATTGATAAAGACAACGCTAGAGGAACCACGTTCAAGTAGAAAGAAAGCGTTCATACCAAAAAAAAAAAAAAATAGAAAGAAAGCGTTGTAATTCATTGGTAGGGATAATTTCATGGTTCATATCTCATTATCATCTCCATGTAACGTGTTATTCAATGGTTTTTAGCTCCTTTATGGAAAAAGATTTATTGAAGTTGTCCTTCCATCATACAATTTCATAGGTATCAGCTTAATAATTACATTCATTTTTTGGTTGATGGTTGACCATCCACAAAAGAAAAGTAATTTGTTTTTATTTTTTATTTTTTTAAATTTTATTTTATGAGAAATTAGAGGTAACATTTTTGAAAGGAGAATGAGAATTAAGTAAAAGATAAATATACATAAAGGAGAGAGAGAAAAATCCCTTTATAAAAAAGAATTTCTTGAATTAGTCTAAGTTAAAGTTGTGTCACTGCAATAAGTATACTAATCCTGTGGTTGATAGTCAATCTCCAATTCTATTATATTATAGTTTCTTTTAGTAAAATTGTTAAAGTTGACCATCTCTTACTTCTATAGTCATATTCCATTCAAACGAAAAAATGTGATATCTTGTATAGAATACTAATGGTTGGTTGGTATTTTTTTTAAAAAAAAAATTTAAAGCTTTAGGTCGGCTTATGTAAACCTCAACTACATCCTCATAAGGTAATTTTATACATAATTTAAATATACAATAGGGTTTTATCGTTAACTCTAATAAATTCAAACTCTAAACCTCATATTATGATATATTGATAAATACTAAAGAAACTTTTATAAATTAAAAATTAAAAGAATCCTTTACCCTTAAAATGAAACACATGCTGAAAGTATACTTCAATTGTTTAGTTCTTATGTTTGAAGGTAAGTTGATGGAGGTAGGAGTTTTTTTTTTTTTTTTGATAGTAAAAGAAGTTTTTATAAAAACTTAAGCAACACAGTTATTACATACATGCATACTAGAGTTTGTATGAGCTAAATTAGCTATGCATGCAAATGTTTTCTGGAGGGTAGGGGACTTAAACATGGTAATATGGGTCTTAATACAATCTTTTAGAACAAGCAACAAAGGTATAAGATTTAGGAGCCAATTTAAAGTCTTCATCTCAGGGTAGAGGTAGGCTAAGTTTTCTTCATTGCACCAAATCTCCTTTAGTTCAACTTTGTGTTGATCCGCAACCTTGAGTCCTTCTAGTATCCCCTGTATTGTGGCCTGTACCTTTGTCCCTTTGTTGATAATTCCTTTATTTAGATGTTGTATTTTCCCATTCCATATGATCCCTACACTCCACGCCGTCATGTCTAGTTCTGGATTGCATACGCCTGCACATAGTAACATGGGTAAATGACAAGTATTATTGTAATTGCAAATGCAGATAGTAGTACTTTCATGAGTCATTTCTAAAATCTGTTGGGTATGAGTTGGATCCGCCCTTTGAAGTGGTTCGAGTTGGAGGTCCCTGATCCATTTAGAAGTTGCTTGAAGTATATTTTCACAATTTGGCCCTTTCTTCGAGAAAGTAGCATTATTCATTTCCTTCCATAGAAAGTAGCACGTGATGATGAAGACCGACATTGTCCATTTTGTTGTTGCTTAATCCATTCCCCATGCTCGAGTCATAGTTTCACATAGATCGAGAATTGACTCAGATTGTCTTTGTGATATTTTTTCTGTTTCGAGTCCCACATCCTGCAGCCCATACCGGCCATTCCAAGAAATGAATAAGTGCCAATAAGTTTCATTGGTCTAGTTGCACAGCCTATAGAGTGGTGAAGTGTTCATCCAAGGTGTTAATGTTGTGGCTATAGGTAACCCTTTATTTAATAATCTCCAGAAGAAGATCTTAAACTTCGGGTGTATTGGTAATTTCCATAGAAGTTTCCACCATGTCGTGCTCCCCAGAATATTTGTGGTTGGACTCATATTCTGTAGTGCTTCTCCAGCCAATTTTGTTGTTAGGACCCCCCGTTAGATGCCACAAATGAGGTCCAGGTATCTTGTCTTGTGGTTAGCATTAAGTGAGGAGAGAGAGAGAGAGAGAGAGAGAGAGAGAGAGAGAGAGAGAGAGAGAGAGAGAGAGAGAGAGAGAGAGATGGATAGAATACTCCCTGTTTCTGAAGGCCTATGAGTTGAGTACATTCTCTACTGTTGAGTTGATTGGCCAGGGACCTAACTGCGGATCCCCTACAAGATGATTTGTGGTGGTTGTAATCCATGGGTCAAACCAGAATGAAGTGTTTTTCCCATTGTTCACCCGTCTCATCACCAGCTGTTGTAGGGTTGGCAGAATGGCACATATACTGTTCCACGTCCACGATCCTTTCTTCTTTTTTGTTTTTGGATCAAAGGGAGATGTTTTTGAGAAGTATTTTGCCTTTAGAACCCTGGCCCACAAAGATTCTTCTTCTACTAACATTCTCCACCCTTGTTTGAGCAGTAATGCTTCGTTCATGTTGGCACTTTTTTTGAACCCAAGACCTCCTTGGGCTTTTGGTTTACAACATCAATTCCATGAGATAAGAGTCAGATGCTTTTTCTTTGCCGGGTTTCCGAGCCAGAAATGTTGGCAGATAGAGTCAATTTGGGAGCATAGAGTTTGTGGGAATTTGAGGCATTGCATGTGGTAGATGGATTGCGGTTGAATGACTGATTTGATTAGGACTTCCCTTCCTGCAAAAGAAAGATTAGACGCTTTCCACATGGATAATTTTCTCATCATTCTATCCAAGATAAATTGGAGATTCTTTACTTTTGATCTCCCATGGAATAAGTTTGTACCAAGGTACATAGCATCTTTTCTCATTTCACTTATTCCGATAATCCCTAGAAGTGTGGCTTTTTTCTCTCTTGGCACATTTCTACTGAAATAGGCTGCGCTTTTTTGCAAATTGATCTCTTGTCCTGTGAGATCAGAGAAGAGTTCTATTGCCGCTTTAATTGCAAGCACATCTTCCTTTTCAGCTTGACAAAAGAGAAACGTATCATCTACAAAAAATAGATGAGAAATTTCTAGAGCCGTTCTAGCCACTTTTATTCCTTGGAACATGTTGAGTTGCCTATATTCAACAAGAAGTCTTGAAAACACTTCCATGATGATTAGGAACATGTATGGGCTAAGGGGACAACCTTGACGTAACCCCCTCGAAGCTGAAAACCAGTGGTAGGGAGATCTGTTAAGTTTGATTGAGAAAGAAGCAGAGCTAATTAGGGATTGAATCATCCTTATCCAGTGGGAGTCAAATCCCCAAGAAGACATAAGCTTTGTTAGAATTCCCCACTCCACTTTATCATAGGCCTTGGACATATCTAGTTTGAGAGCCAAAAAACATATCTTTGATTTTGTTTTTCCCATGAAGTGAAAGATTTCTTGTGCCACCATGATATTATCCGTGATTTGACGGTTGGGAACAAAAGCAGCCTGGCATGGGGATATAACATAAGGTAGGATTGGCCTTAACCTTCATGCAAGGAGTTTTGCAAGGATTTTGTAGGATACATTGCACAGGCTGATTGGTTTGTAATCCGACACAATCGAGGGTTGTTCTATCTTGGGTATGAAGCAGAGGTGGGTGTGATTCTTTCCTAGGGGTAGGACTGGGTTAATAAAAAAATCAGTGACAAAGTTGATTACATCAGTTTTTATTAAATTCCAATGCTTGTGGTAGAAAAAAGCATTGAACCCATCCATACCGGTGCTTTGTGAGGGGCTAAGGAGAACACTATTTGTTTGATTTCCTCAGGGTGTGGGATGGAGGAAATTCCTTGAAGTTGATGGTGATCAGAGATAGATGGAAAAAAGACTTTCAACAAAATCAGGATCAAGGGGGTTTGAAGAGATAAAGAGATTCTGCATGAAATTTGCAAATCCTTTTGCAATTTCATTTGGCTGGACACCGTTACCCCATTGATATCTAACGACATGATTTTGTTCCTATGAATGTTGATTTTAGATGAGAGGAGATAATACCTAGTGTTTCTGTCTCCATCTGAAATGTATATACTTCTGGATTTCTGAAACCAAAATTGCTCTTCAGCAGCCAGGGCCCACATTAGAGATTTTTTTTTTTCTTGAATTTTCTCCTCATCCAGGCTTCTTTGAGAAGAGAGAGAGCCTCTATTTCAGCTGACAGGTTATGAAAGATATTATCAATGTTCCCAAACACCTTCTTATTCCAAAGTTGTAGAGATCTTGAAAGGCCCACCAACTTTGTTTCTAGGTTGGCTTGTCCTACCCCTAACCAAGCTTGGTTAACGGTTTCCGAGAATTTCGGATGGAAGTAAGCATTTTGAAAATGGAAAAGTTTCCGCCCTTTGAAGGTTTTTTTTTTTTATATACAAAGCATGATTGGATTATGATCTGATCCCACTCCTGGAAGCTTTCGAATTTGAGCATGGGGGAATAAGGCATTCCAAATGGGGCACGCAAAACATAGGTCCAGTTTTTCTTTGGTTAGGGTTGGTGGTTTTTGTTTGTTAGACCAGGTAAAGTAATCCCCATGTCCTGACAGTTCTTTGAGAGAGAATGATGATATAAGGTTTTTGAGGGAGGGTAAAGCTGGAGATGGCTTGAAAGGGTTACCAATTTTGTATGGTTGATTGATGACCTCATTGAAATTGCCAATCAAGGTAATTGGTTTATCCAAAATCCCGATTTGGAATTGAAGTTTGTGCCAAAAATCAATTCGTTCGGCATACGAGGGTGGAGCATAAATACAGATAACATACCAGGACAATGAGGTAGGAGTTGTTAGGAGTCAATCAGAAAATTTGGCTGCTTGATTGGATTCTGTATGAGCCCAGCACAACACACCAACCTACAACTCTCTAGTCTCTTCTTCTAAATTTCCTCTCTCTCTCTCTCTCTCTCTCTCTCTCTCTCTCTCTCCCTCTCTCTCTCTTATGAATGATCTTTGGCCTCCATTCTAGTGTTTGTATCTAGTATTTGTTAGAGCCAAGAATGACTTTGCCAGTCTAAAATGTTTTAGATGCCTTAAGAATCTCTCAAAGATTCATATAATTATATTTTTGAGCAAATTGCATTGGTACCCCAAAATGGAGGCTTTAAAGTATTAATACCCCACTTTATGTTTAAAAAACACAGATACCCCAATTCATTAAACACATTAGTCAATTATGTTAGTGAAACAGTTAACCCACAATTTTTTACCTTTAATTCTAAAAATGCTCTTACCAAAATCTAAGGAGAAAAAAATAAAAATTCTAAAAACAATGTCTTCATCAAATAAGCTTTGTAGGCGGAAGAATGTCTTTTTTTTTTTCTTTTTGGTAAATGAGAATAAGATTTCTTGGAAAGGTATAATAGTCTTTGCGATAATATGAATAACCATTATAACATAATATGACATATGTGTTTTTGAAACATAAAATGGGGTGTCAGTCAAGGTATAACCTTTCCCCGAATTTCGGTAGTTTCGGTGAAAGGTGAATCGAAATCCATACCGAAATCCGAATTTACAATATATCGCCGGAATATCACCCGACGATTCGGGAAAATACTGGCGAATATTGTCGGAAATGCCAAAAATCCATCGATCCATGCTCTTTTACCTCCATTATTAATTGCCTTCTGCAATCACAGATAGAATAGGAAAACAAAACCCAATAAAATCTAAACAAAGAGGGAAAATGAAATGCTTTAGTCAATATTTTCCAAGAAGAAGAGATAGATGTAGGAGCAAGGAGGAGAGCAGCTTGCAGATCTGCCATGGAAGCAACAAGAGAAATAAAAAACAAAGTTGAACAAATAAAATGTTGAAATTACAGAGACCACGATCAAACTCCTTCATCACAAATAAAATATTGAAAAAGTTAAACGATTTTTGCCTCCACAATAGAATTGCAGGGAAGGAAAAGAAGCCTGAAAACCTCCACGGCTCCACTTCCATCTGCAACGAAGGTTCACGAAACCACCAAAGGAATTGTGATTAAATTTATTGGTTTTATTCCCCAATGTGGTTTTGTAATTTAATTTATTAAATTTCATTTTGCAACGTGGTTTTGTGATTAAATTTTGATTTTCATTCTCCCACGCATTCCCATCCCATGATGTGTTGTCATGTCATTGCCTTTTTATATTTTTACTTCACTTGATTAGTGATAACCGATTTTGTCCTTCATGGCTGCACAAATTGTGCTCCGAATTATCGCAAATCTTGTGAAGTTCTTTGGTTTTGTCAGGTTTGCCAACCAGCAAACCGATGAACTTGGCCGAAACTTTGCACCTTGGTTTCGGTGCTTTAAAGCCCCAATTTTGAGGTGCCTGTACAATTTGCTCTAAATCTGTTGGTTAATCTCGAACTTCAAGTCTAGCTAGTAGTCAGGTCGATCCAGCTCATACACATGATGATTCTACAGGATTTCTAAGCCACGTCATCAGTGAAAGCATGTATGATTGTCACTGAGTTGTCTAACTTGCATGTCATTCACTTTGGTTCCTAATAGCAAGGTTTAAAGTATCCCACGATACTATACGATACTTGCCGATACGTATCCATATTTGAACCCAACTGATACGATACATCTTGATACGTCTCTCCATTGAATTACATTAAAATACATTAACAGGAGCGATACAATACTCGATACAGGACGATATGTCTCTTAAAATCACCTGACCGATATGATACTTGATACCGATACTTTATACCTTGCCTACTAGTATATATTATCATCTAACACAATTAATACCGATATGATGATACGCTGTTAGGGGCTAATCCATAATTTAACCCTCTCTTAAGTTGATTGGACCATGGTTTAAAAGCTTGGCTCAAATCTTGTTGAATCGGCGCCAATTGTTCTGTTTAGGCTTAGCTATTTAAGCTTTTTGGTTCGGGTCATTTGAACGTATTATTGGGTTTATTCTCTGCTCTTCTTCTTCTTCTTCTTCTTCTCCGCGATTCCTATATAGGGTTCTTCAAGAACCCCGCTGCTACCCTTTCATGATTGCGATGGCTTTCAGTGTATAATGGATGGTTAATTGGTATCATTGTGATCTCCTAGATGAGGGCTTTCTTTGGTTGTAATCGTTGTGCACATCTTGTAAGGTTTCATACTCTCTTTCATAATGAATCGTACTTCTCTCTTGAGTCCAAAAACGTAGATTAATTGACCAAACTCCGTGATCAAATCGTTGTATCTCTCTCTAATCTCTTGCATAATGTTATAACATAGGTTTTATAATCAATGTGTCCTAAAATCAAATTATAAGCCGATTCGATCCCCGATTCAAGATGCAGGTTGTGTATCCATATTTATATGAAATTAGCAAAAAATATTGCAATGTATTTTTTTGGAGAAAGGGAGCTTTGATTAAATAAAGAGGAAAAAAAAAAAAGAAAGAAAATTACATTATGAAGAATTTCTTACCATTAACATCATCCCAAACAAAAGTAGAAAGAGCTAACGGAAGAGTATCTGCAGATAGATGGATTTCTTGGGAGGTATTAAGGAAACCTGCCAAGAAGTCCGCACAAATGTTAATCTCCCAAACATGATGATAGTCATGCTTGTCCATGCTTCACATGTTCATAGCATGTGGATTCATGTGCGATATAGACTTCTTTTGGGAAAAAGATATTCTAAATATGTTTGCTGCCAACATCACCGAGAGAATATTTATCATATGGCAATAGACGTGATATTCAAGCTTTAATTATGACTTAAGAAACCATTATCAATATGCATTTTTTAAGGTATTATAAGCTTAGCAATCACATCATCATCAATAAATGAACCCATGGGCCCTTATGGGGAATTGATTGAAAACTATATAAGATAAAGACTAAACCTTTGCATATCTTATACTAATTATCCAATGTTGCTTTGTGCAGGGATACATAACAAACAATTAGGCAATGCAAGATGGGGCATTGACATATAAAGATGGACATATCTAGTATCTTAGTTACGGAAGACTAGCGACTACAGATGAAGTTGAGGCAAATCAGGTAGCAATTCAAAAAGGACAGTACAAAGCGAGAGTTGGGATTAGAAATCAAGGAAATTTGGTGCAATAAACTTAATATTTTGACCTTTTTGTTTAAACTAGAGAAACCTTCGCCTATTGCCGCTCACAATAGTCCGATGTATGGGTTACAAACGCCATATATGTCAATGCTTTTAGGGCCTGTTTGGTTACATGAATCTAGAGATTTCAAATCTCTGGATACATGAATCGATAATTATACCTGTTTGTTGTAAAATCTCCAGATTCATGAATCTAGAGATTCACCTACACTAACAATGTGAATATGTAGAATTATGGGTAAGGGGTGAAATCCAGAGATTTCAAAAAAGCTATACATTTGCACATTTACAAAAATCATGTCGATCAAATAGTTTTTTAGAATGAATCTTCATATTTCATTTCACAACCAAACATTTAATTTTATAAATTATAACTCCATAGATTTAAAATCTATAGATTTGAAATCTCCAGTTCTATGAAAAAAAAAAAAGTCCTGAAAAAAATGCCATAATCGGCCCAGGCCCCGCCAATTTTCAATAGAATTGGTTTGAAAACTGACACGAGCCCAGCCCAACTTGGGTCCAAGTGGGCTTTCAGTGCCTGAATTACCATAGCCCATCATCAACCTCAGGTGATCGTTACCTATCCCTAGTAATAATTTATGGGGCTTCTTAGATATTGAACACCAAACAGACAAAATGGCTTTCAGGTAAAAAATTCAAAAAAAAAAAAAAAAACAAAAAATAAAAAACTGACAGAAATGGCTTACCTAAATGAATTTCCTGGCTCAATTGAGGGACTTAATAAATAATCAACCCGAGAATAGAGAGAAGGTGGTGATCCATGATCCTGAATGTATCTTTGATTTTTTTCTAAATATGAATAGAGTTTCGGTTGGTCTTTTCAATAATAATGGTGGGTAAGGATTTATAAATGCAAATGTTGGGTCATGACTGGACTCGTTTAGATTAAAGTATTGGTCCAATTCAACCATATGCAACCTAACCTGATTTTAACATTGACTTTGTTAAGGATTTATGGTGAAAGTTCTACCTTTAATTAATGTGGTTGATTAGGTTTAGGTAATGCGTATAATTGATATATGTTCCTCTTTTTTTTTTTTTGGTAAGATATGTGTTCCTCTTATGGACAGGTATTTTTGACATATATATTGGGTTTTTTCTTTCACTAAGTGGATATCAATCATCATGACTAAAGGGCTGCATTTGTTTGCTAGAATAAAAGTGGGGTGGGAAAAAATGGGTGGGAAAATTCTTGAAAAAAGTGTAGATTTCTTACTTTTCCCTTAAATTGTAAATTGTTTGGTTGCTTGGGGGTGAGAAAATGAGAGACAAGTTTCCTTGAATCAAAGAAACTTATTTGAAACTCAGCCGCTAGAAGCGCACCCACCGTTTATTGGGTTCAATTGTTTAGGTTGGTGATCATGTGGATCTTACTTTTTATTTTAGAGAAAATTATATGATACTCACTATTTTTGGGGTGAAACTAGTGACCACTCACTATTATTTAAAAAATGACGTGGCACCAATATCCATAATTACAAGTTACTCATAGTTAAATTTGTTGTCAAATGGGTTTGTAAAATTACCAAAGTGCCTTTTCATTTAAGTAATTTAAATTTTGAATTTCAAATTACTCAAATGCCCTTTGGACAATGAAATGACATAATTACCCCCCATTTACTGAACTCCCCTTATGTGGGTGAAGGGAGTCTACCTACACGTTGCCACCGCCCATTGCCACTGTAGCACAAAACCACTGTCCCCAGAGGCGTTTCAATATTCCAAGTCTCAGTAGTCTTTCCACACGAGAAGAAAACCCCTCATCTTCTCTCTCTTCTGCATCTCTACCTTCGGCAACGCAACACCGAAATCTCAAAAACAACTTGAAGATTTGAAAGCGATGGCCTGTTCCTGCTGGGCCTACTCCGCCTCCATCTTCTTCATCATCGTCTCCTCCTCCTTCACTTAGCAAAGTTACACCAAAGCAATTGCAACGGCAATCTACAGAACCGCTTCATCTTCTCCCTTCCTCAAAATCTCAATCAGCTGAAGGGTTGCGGCGCTTAGTTGATCTCTCCATTGTTTAAATCAGGAGCCGAATATCCCCTCCGTAAACTAGTGATTCACCAAATCCAACCCTCCTCCAATGCCCCAATTTGCAACTCACGATTATCTGACGAACCAATGGTTGGATTTGCACTAGCACCGAGAAAGATGTGAACCCCAACAACAAAGGCGATTCCAATGGCTACGATTACATGCACCAAAGTCCCTCTCCTCCTTCTGATCTCTAGGTTCTTCTCTAACTCAATACTCTCTCTCTTATCATCTATTTTTCTTTTTAACATCAAAATAAGATCCATAATTATTAGAATATTAGAGTTTAAGACAGAAATGAATGAATTTGTGTTCTATTAGAACATCTGACTTTGCATGTATTTATATAAAACATATGTGTAAAGCATATACATGAATATAAAAGAGAAGAAAGAATAATATACAATATTATTCCCTAACACCCTCCCGCAAAGTCAACGGACTAGAGAGAAGCTTGACTTTGGAGTGAAGAAGTTGAAAACGAGTAGAAGAAAGGCCCTTAGTGAGAATGTCAGCCAACTGATCCTCGGTGGAGATATAGCGAACAAGGAGATCCCCTTTAGCAACCTTGTCACGCACAAAATGAAAATCCACCTCAATGTGCTTGGTACGAGCATGAAACACAGGGTTTGCCGAAAGTTAGGTGGCACCAATATTATCACACCATAACTTAGGAGAAGAGGATGTAGAAACTCCCAATTTAGTCAAAAGGGACTGGATCTAGGTCAGCTTAGTAGTGGCAGAAGCAAGAGCCCGATATTCACTCTCAGTATTAGAGCGAGCAACAGTGGACTGTTTGCGAGACTGCCAAGATACCAAATTGTCTCCCAAAAAAATAAGGTAGCCACCCTGAGACTTTTTATCATCAATAACCTTGCCCAGTCTGCATCAGAATAAGCAGAGAGAACATAGGAGGAAGAGGGAGTAATATGTAACCCATAGAGAATAGTCCCCTTGAGATAGCGTAAGAGACATTTTAAAGCAACCCAATGATCAGTGGTAGGGGAAGAAAGAAACTGACACAGCTTGTTCACAGTATAAGCTATCTCAGGGCGAGTGAGGGTGATATATTGTAAAGCACCAACAAAGTGGGGTCAGATAACGGAGTCCCTCCCGTGATAGATATGGGATGAGATGGGGGGGGGGGGAGATAGGAGTAGCAATAGGCTTTGCATTAGCTATCTCAGCCTGTTGAAGGAGAGTCAAAATATACCTTTGTTGAGATAAAAGTAGACCTGTAGGGAGAGAAATAAGTTCAATCCCTAAGAAGAAACGAGCATTACCCAAATCCTTGAGTGCAAACTCAGCATGTAGAAGCTCATAAGAAGATTGATAGCTGGGTTTGAGGGGCTCATGATGAGAATATCATCCACATATACCAAAATATAAAGAGGACCATCAGAGCCTTGAGAGTAGAACAAGGAGGAGTCAGTTTTGGAACCATGAAAACCCAATTTATACAAAAAGGAGCTAAGTCGATGAAACCAAGCCCGTGGTGCTTGTTTAAGACCATAAAGAGAGCGTTGAAGTCGACAAACATGAGATGGATAATGAGGGTCTATATATCCAGGGGGTTGTTGCATATAAACCTCTTCATTAAGAAGACCACGAAGAAAGGCATTGTTGACATCAAGTTGACGAATGGACCACTTGAAGGAAACAGACAAAGCCAAAGAATACGAATAGTAGTGGGCTTAACAACTGGGCTAAATGTTTCATTATAATCAAAACCAAATTCTTGAGTATAACACTTGGCGACAAGTTGGGCTTTGTAACGCTCAATAGTACTATCGGAGCGACATTTGATACGATAGAGCCACTTGCATCCAATGATACGATGATCCGGAGGTGGGGAAGTCAAAGTCCAAGTCTGATTTGTGACCAATGCATTGAATTCAACATCCATGGCGATACGCCAAACAGGCTGTTTACAAGCTTTTGTGTAACAAGTAGGCTCAAGATCTAAAACACTTTGAGTAGCAAGAGCCAATGGAAGAGGATGGCGTGTCGCATAAACACCCTTGGGAAGTTTGGGAACACGTGTACCATCTTGTGTCCTAGTCACCATCGAATGAGTACGCAAAACATTAGTTGAATGAGGTAAAGACATAGAGACATTAGTAGGAGGATTAGCAATGTTCAATGTTGACAGTGAGGGTCCAATAGAGGTTGTGCCATCTTGAGTGACATTAGTTGGGCCAGGCCCATGAGAAGTCACTAATAAACCATTAGAAGTAGGCCCAAAGTACAAGGATCCAAGATATTAGAAGATCCAAAAAGAAGCCCAGTAGAAGGTCCATTGAGAGAGTTAGAAATAGGCCCATCTAACACATTAGTAGCTCCATTATGAAAAGGCCCATCTAACACATCATGACCTTCATTATGAAAAGACCCATCTAACACATCATGACCTACATTATGAAAAGGCCCATCTAACACAGTAGTAGCTACATTATGAAAAGGCCCATCTAACACATCATTAACTACGGTAGGAGAGTCCAAAGTCCCATTAGTTACAGATCGAATGGGGAGAGTCCCAGTTATTACATTTGCAGGAGAAACAGGAGCATTATGAACAACATTAAATGGGGGAAAATTGGGGTGTCTACATGAACTAGTTTCAACTGAAGTAGAAGGCCTAGTAAGTGCAACACCACCAGGCTCCATAGGTGACAACGTACATGGAAGCTGCAAAAGAGCTGATGTAGGAAGCTCCGAGAGGACACAACAGTAGACCTATGCTTATACGGGAAAAGAGATTCATCAAAAGTAAGATGCCGTGAGATAACCATCTTTCTAGTAGTAGTGTTATAACATTTATAACCATGGTGTGTGGTGCTATATCCAAGAAACACACAAGGTGCAGATCGAAAAGCCAACTTGTGAGAATTATAAGGCCACAATAAAGGATAACATCAACATCCAAATACTCTCAAGAACTTGTAGTTAGGCCATTGATGATAAACACGATGAAATGGAGAATCAAAATTAAGAGCAGCAGACGGCAGCCGATTCATAAGATACATAGTAGTGTGAAAAGCATCACACCAAAAGGTAAATGGGAGACCCGAGTGAGCAAGCATAGCTAATCCCATCTCAACAATTTGCCAATGACGTCTCTCAACCAGACCATTTTGCTCAGAAGTATGTGGGCAAGATAGATGATGGGCAATACCACAAGAGGCTAAGTATGATGAAAATGAACAAAATTCGCCACCCCAATCAGATTGAAAGGACTTTATGGTAGTTGAAAACTGATTTTCAATAAGACCTTTAAACACTTGAAAAACTTTAAATGCATCTGATTTGTTGGCAATGGTGTACAACCAGGTAAAACTAGTGAAATCATCAACAAATGAAATATAATAGTGATGGCCTTCATTGGAAATCTCATGTGAAGGACCCCACAAATTAGAAAACACAAGTTGTAATGGAGGAGTTGTGTAAGTAGCACAATGAGAAAAAGGTAACTTGTGAGCTTTAGCAAGTTGACAAGATGAACAAACCACATGTGAACTAGCACCAGTACAAGGCAGGTGAAAATCATAAATAACTTTGTTGACAGTAGCATAGTTAGTATGACCCAGTCTATGATGCCAAACATCTGGAGTACACTTAAAAGTAGACAAAGCAATACCATGTATTGGCTCCAAAGATGGCATAGTGTATATTCCATTTTCACGTTGTCCTCTCAGAAGTGTATGACCCGTGGACTGATCCTTTATATAAAAACAATCAGAATGAAATTAAAAGTAGACATTATTGTCAGCAGCAAAGCGACTCACAGAAAGCAAATCAGCAGAAGCAATTGGAACACAAAGAACATCATTCATCTTGAAATGAGAATCACCAAATATAAACCCAGACTTGCCAATATGAGAAATAGACAAACCTGAGCCATCACCTATCATAACCGAATCAGCACCAACATATTTAACAGGAGCAGAAAGATGTTGGAGATTAGATGTAAGATGATGCGAAGCTCCAGAATCAGGTATCCATTGAGGACCAAGATTACTAGTTGTAGAGCAAAAATTTGATGTAGCCATGTGAGCTTGAGGTGGAGCATTAGAAGAAGATCGTTGATAACAGAAATGAGCCACATGACCATATCGATCACAATATGTACAATCGAGAGGACCATGCCCATGTCTACCAAAACCACAACTAGGGAAGCTACTGCCAGAACCACGACCAAACTGACCACGACCACCAGCAAAAACACGTTGACCAGAGGTGCTACCAGCATTAAAATTCCACAAGCCAGAATTACTATGAGACGAGGAAGGAGAAACAAAAGTTTGAGCTAGATGAGCACTGATGTTGCAAACTATCCTGTAGAGCATTCGAAATACGAATTTCCTCACAAAGAAGAAGACCCTGTAAATCTGCATATTTGACAGGCGTTTCACGAGTAGTAAGCGAGGTAACAAAGGATTGATAATTGGGTCCCAAACCTTCAAGAACAAATAGCACAAGCTCAGACTCTGAGACAGAATTAGATGCTGAGGCAAGAGCATCAGAAATTTGTTTGATCCGTAGAAGATATGTAGAGACAGAATCAGAACCCTTGCGAATATTGTGAAGTTGCATTCGAAGCCACATCACACGAGCTTGAGAGGAAGAAGCATAGGTGGATGCAAGAGAAGACCAAACCTCTGAAGCAGTAGAAATATTAACAACTTGTGAATGAACAGATTCAGTTAGAGAAGCAAGAATCCAACTAAGTAATAATTGATCGTGTTTGTGCCACAGAAAGTAAGTAGGATTTGGAGTTGGTGGGACAACAAGAGGATCAAGAAACGGAGAAGGACAGAGATTACTGCCATCAATGAAACCAAGAAGATCAGTAGTTTTAAGTAATGGAATGAATTGGGACCTCCAGACAAGATAGTTGGAAGAAGAAAGCTTAATAGGTAAGTAATGATGAGCATGAGAGATGGATATCGTTGGATAAACATCAACAGAAGGTGCCTCAGATGCAGAAGTAGTAGAATCAGAAGCCATCAAGAAAAGAAAATCAAGAAAGCACTCAAGATCGGAAGAGAACTACAAAAGAAACAGAATCAAAAGAAGATGAACAGAACACGATGCAATCACCAATAGAACAAGAGGCAAAACCAATTTTCAAGCAGAACTTCTGAGCAAACAAACAAATCTCAAAGTGAAAGGCACACAAAAAACAGAAATCGGCCATGAAATCTTCAAACAAACAGAGCAACTGTGCAAATCTTCAAACACACAGAGCTGCAAACACAAGAACAAGAATCGGCCACGAAAAGAGCAAAACGAAACACCAGATCTTCAAACCATAGCATCAAACCACAGTTGCAGCACAAACCAGATCTTCAAAAACCAGATTGACAAACCAAATCTTCAAAACCACAGCAGATTGCATAACAGATCTTCAAACCACAACATATTTCAGGCAAATCTTCAAACCACAACAGAAGAGAGAAGGAGCACGAACATAGATCTGAGCACACCACACACTAGTAAAGCACAACCTCAAAGCAGAGAAGAGAAGAACAGATCATAGCAGTAGCAGCACCGATAGAGAAGAAGCGAACGAGCATCAGAACCGGAAAATAGAGGAAAACCTAGAACCGAACCTGACGAATGATACCATATTAGAATATTAGAGTTTAAGATAGAAATGAATGAATTTGTGTTCTATCAGAACATCTGACTTTACACGTATTTATATAAAACATATGTGTAAAGCATATACATGAATATAAAAGACAAGAAAGAATAATAAACAATATTATTCCCAAACAATAATCAAGTTTTTCCAGCTTGCTGCCTTCGAATTGCATGATAATGGTGAGGAAGACTGAAATTACCCAAAAAAAATTTAGTATTAGCTGGAGGCAGTTGGTCGCTGGCAGGGGACAGGGTAAGGAGGCAACAACAACAACAGTGGGCGGTTTCCAACCAGATATAGGTAGAAGATGGGTGAAGGGAGAATCCTTTACCCAGTTAAGGGTTTGGTATGAGAGGGTATTAAGTTGAGAAATTATTGTCATTTTCCTGTCACAAGGCATTTGGGTAATTAGAAATTTAAATTTTAAATGACTTTGATAAGTCTAATGACATTTAGATAATTTGACCTACTATTTAACAGTAAAATTTAACTGTAAGTAACTTATAATTATCTATATGAGGGCTATGTACTTTTTAAAATATAGTGGGTGGTCTTTAGTTTTACCTAAAAGAAAATGTCATGTAATTTACTCTTTATTTTAATGTTTTCGAGGACTACAAATTTTGAAACGGTTCATTTTTATTATTTTTTAAGTGAAAGGTTATTTAGTGTGTAGGTCAGCACCCAATCAGAACCCAATCTATGTTGGTCTCTAAACTTGCTTCAGTACTAAAATCTTGACACTCTTCACAAAGAATGCAGAACACCCTGCTCACGAGGAACTCTTTTCGCTGAGAACATGAGTTTCACCACCTATCTTCCCATACTTCCAACTCTTTTCAAACTGCTTTCTTTGTTCTTCTCTGAGAACTCAGCCTTTCTGGGCTAGATCTCAGCTGGGGGATGTTGGTAACTGTGAAACCACCATGGTGATGGGACAATAGGGGCGGGCTTGAGAGTTAAGGATTGAGTAGGTAACGAGCTCCATTTGCAGGTGGAGCATTAGTGTTTTACCTCAGCTATAGTGACGGTTATCTACTGATTTTAAATGCACCTAACAGCCATTATTCCCATCAGAAATCTTACTTCCCGATGAAATACAAACTGCATATCTTCTACTTTCGTTGACTGAGACCCCACGAATCAGTTTCTTACCCACTTGTTTCCTTTTAAGACCTCTTTGCACTGTCTCTGTCTAGTTTCTTTCTTTGTGTCTATGTATTCTTTTGCTCTAGTCTATGTTGTAGGTGAAGGTGAACCGTAGAGATAAGAAGCTTCTATCCTCTTACTGTTTTGTTTAGTTATCTTGTGTTTGATTCTGCTGCTGGTTGATCCCTGGTTTTGTCCTTACGATGGTGCAATGAGGAGACAAGTGAGTGCAGGAAGTTTTCGTCACCCATCATCAAAGACATCTATTGCTACTGTCCACTCAAACAACTCGAACTGCCCGGTGAGGGAAAGGTCATGGGCAAGGGAAAAGCACAAGGGAAACTCAAGTTAGGGAAAGTGGTGGATCTATAGTTGGAAGTTACTGAAATGAGGCTCCCAGAAGGCTCTACACGCGTTAGAGTAATGCTTAACGTCAATCACCTTGTGAAGTTGTTTGCTCATTTAAAGAGTAGTCATGATGTATGGGTTCATGTGAAACTACAATATGAATTACAGTTTATCTGTGAGTTTTATGGAAAAATCACTCACCCCATCTATCGTTGTCCATTGTTGAAGTGGAAGACAAGTCTCTGTCTCACTGTGGGTTGAAGATTTATCAAAATCTTACCACTAACCCTATCAAGTTCCAGATTAACTGAACGATGTCTACAAGAAGTTTAGAGAACCTCTTTATTTTGCCTATAATGGTGAAGAGGGAGATCAGTGGTGGCCGAGCTATCGAACGGGAGGAGCCGCGTAAGCAGCAAACACCATGATGATAAAGATACTGGAAAAAGCAAGAAATACATAAACAAAAAGAATGTTCCTATGGGATCAAGTGATGAATCTATGGAGATGTGTGCTTCGGGTGGTGCTGATAAGATGAAAGGATCAGTACTCGACAACGATCAAGGAGATGTGGAATCAAGGGGTGATATTGCAAAGTGTTTGAAGATGCCGGAGCAAAAAATGGATACTCAAACCCTGACGATTCAAGAAGTTGAGGATCTCAAATGCTTTTGAAAGCAAGGGTCCGAACACCACACCAAAGTTGGTGTTCAAATCTGAAAAAAATGGACAGCACCGAAGGCTGTACCCATTAGAAAATAAGGGCCAGACAAGTGAAAAAGGGAGGATGTTAATGGTGATGGGAAGCAGATGGGCACAAAAGCTACAACGGAAAATGATTTGGGAACCATAAAAAAGTATTATTGGCAATATTGGAATGTCTGGAACAACTTGAAAGAGTGACAATTCAGCCATTTAATACTCAATTTGTCACCTTCGTGTCAAAGTGTGACAGCCCCGAACTGGAGGAGAACAACAATGGGAATAGGGATAAACAAATGCCACACCAGCTGATGCCCAAACCCAAATGGATCGAAGAAGGGATGTCTCAAGCGGGGGAAGAAGAGGAACAACTTGCACTCAATGTCACAACCATTCGAAGCTGTTAGAATATTAATTGAATATTCCACATAAGGTGGGCTTCATTGATTGTGTTACACTTTGATTTGGTTTCTTATTGGCTGATATGGGAATATACGTACTGAACTCTTATATGGGGCTAGTGTGGGCATAGGAACCGTTAGATCTTGATGGACGATCTAACGGTTTGCATATATAAAGGATGCTGGTCCCTCCTCAAACCCTAATCATAATCACAATCACATCCCCAGCGGAAAGATATACCATCAAGCCGGTGAATAGGGAGGAGTCCAGAGGAGAAGATCCAACATCAAGTTGATCATGAATCAACTTCCACCTCAAGTTTGTTCCTAGTGGGAGACATAAAGAAGATATTCCGCCCCGCTCCAATAGAACCATGAAAGGTATGCTCATCATCATCTTGTGTCATTATCATACTAAGGTGTTTTAGTCGATCTATGCGATCTTGGATAGAAATATTCTTACATGTGGTATCGAGCCTGTATAGAATCGATTAAAAACCCATAGGATTGGGCGCGCGTTGACCGAGTCAACGGGCGGTCAACCCGACCCATGACCCGCCAAGGCGACCCGATTTGAACCCCCGCATCGACCCGTGACACCATCGGTCCAAGCGAATGGATTAACGGCGATCCGGTTTATTGTTTGAACCATTTGGACCAAACCGTTTTTGACTCAGCGAGTCAACGCTGATTCGTTTAATTTATGATTTCGATTCGATTCGATTTCGATTCGGTTCAATTTTGGTTCAATTCGATCGATTTCGATTTTTGGTTCAATTTGAATCGATTTCTAATTTAGATTCTTGGTTCAATTTTGATTTGATTCAATTGCTGATTTCGATTCGGTTCAATTTAGATTTGATTCAATTGCTTATTTCGGTTCGGTCCGGTTGGCCTAATAAGATTCTGATTTATTAGACCGTTTTATTTCGGTTGAACCAGTTTAATAAATAAATAAATAAACCGAATACTATATGTTTAGTATTTGTTTATTTCCCAACAAACCGTAAGAAACTTTAAAGCGTTCTTCGGGGTTTTATATTTTGGATCATTTGAACGCAATGGAACCATTTTCAAGACCCAATTCTACCCCTATATATGTGAAATATTATATATCATGTTTTGGTTGAGTAGATAATTGGAATGCTATTTATTTAGTATTTTTTATTTTTGGCTAAACCGTAAGGAACTTTAAAGCATTCTTTTGGGGATTTATGTTTTGGACCCTTCCGGACACAATGGAATTATTTTCATGACCAAATTCCATTTTTATATGTATGAAACATGATATGACATATTTATGTTGTATATGTAATTTCACCGTTGGGTGAATTTTTTAATATGGATTTTTTATCAAATGGCTTTGTATTGTAAGCATGTTTTATATGATATTATACAATTGTAAAATATATATCATGCATGCCTTATAAAGGGTTTGATTACTTCTGGTAATCCGGATTTTTATGCAAATGTATTTTCGATTGCCTTTTGGTAATCCGGAATTTTAAATGTATGATGTATTTTATACATGCTTTGATTGCCTTTTGGTAATCCGAATTTTAAATGTATGATGTATTTTATACATGCTTCGATTGCCTTTTGGTAATTTGGAATTTTATATAAATGTGTGATGTATTTTATACATGCTTCGATTGCCTTTTGGTAATCTGGATTTCTTCCAAACAATGTATTAGCATTATTTGTGGGTAACATAAAGTATATCCCAATATGAGAATTTCATGAGCTTGATTGTGAGTGACTGCCAAAGTGGCATTCATGGTTGGGTTTATGGAATGTCAGCCATATATAGTAATGGGATGTCTCTTGATGTTAATGCATTTTTATACGCCCAAAGGTGGTAATTATGTGATAGCATTAAGAGGGAGACATGTACAGCATTTGGTTGGGAGTTGATTAATCTAAGAAGTTTATACACCCAAAGGTGGTAAAATTTTCGAAGGTTGGAATACTCTCATGGACGCCGACGTATAAGGGAGTATCACAACTATATGTCATGAATTCTGTCCAAAAGGTGTTTTAATGATGATATATGTGTACTCTTTAAAGTGATGCACTTATAAGTTATATGTTACCCACATTGTGATAATAAAGCGATGTACTTATAAGTTACATATTAAAGTGCTAATAAAGTGATGGAGTATCACAACTATATGTCATGAATTCTGCCAAAAAAAAAATGTTTTCATGATAATATATGTGTGCTCTTTCTAGTGATGTACTTATAAGTTACATATTAAAGTGATAATAAAGTGATTGAGTATCACAATTGTATATCATGAATTCTGCCCAAAGGTGTTTTCATGATGATATATGTGTGCTCTTTCTAGTGATGTACTAATAAGTTACATATTAAAGTACTAATAAAGTGAGGGAGTATCACAACTGTATGTCATGAATTCTGTCCAAAGGTGTTTTCATGATGATATATGTGTGCTATTCTGTTAGTCACTTTTTCTGTCTATAACAATATGATTGTTATCGAGATTCTTAAAAAGTCAAACTTCAAGAAATTGTAGATGATGTGTTGTTAACCACACATTCTTTGTTACTGAGTAACTGATGGATATGACTCATAAGAGTATAGAAGACAAAAGTTGATTTTTTGCGAGAGGTGAAAAGTAGTTATGTTCTTTTCTGCCCATTAAGAAGTCCATCAAGGAACACTTGATGAATTGTTTACCCACGATGCCTTGTTTTGAAATTATTGAATGCGGTAGCGTAAAGATACTAAGTCTCATCTAGTGTTGAAATAAGTATATTTCGTAAGAGTTTTTATCATAAGGTGTGATGGTTTTGGAGGAGTTAGGGATTATTTCATCAGGATGATTATTTTTTAAGATAAAACTCAGGAGTTAGGGATTATTTCATCAGGATGATTATTTTTTAAGATAAAACTCATGATTCCTAATGTTTCTTTTATTACCCTTGCTATTATCCATCAATGCCCTTTGCATCCTCTCGAGTTTGGAATTATAAAGATCAATACCTTTTTCCGAGAAGAAACTTTGTTCTTATGAGCATCAATACTCATAAAAATGTTGGGGTAAAGACTAAGAGTCCGGTCAGACTAATAATTTGGGACCTGTGAAAACTTCCTTATAAATAAAGATGATTGTTGTAAGTAGAAGTTGCATTGAGTATAAGGTCTGGTTAACTAAGTGCGAAAATGAAAGTTATGATTCTTTGGTTTTTGTTTGAAGATTTGATTTTCTCTTGTCCCATTTAGTCATGGTGTCTAGATAGTGGTCCTTATTCCTCCACCTTGCGTATAAATTATTATTTCATCATATTTGTTGATGACCACTCTTAATATGGTTTTTGTATTCAATTAAAGAATAATCCAAATCTCTAAAATCTTCAAGAATTTTTTAGGAAGTTAAGAAATTGTTAGACGACAGGGAGGAGAGTATTATGGGATATGAGGATCTGGACGACAAGGCCCATTCCCAAATACTCGGAAGATTCGGATATAGTTGGTCGTTCACTATGTTTGATAGTCCCGAGCAAAATTGTGTAACCGAAAGGCTTAATCACAATTTTGTGAACATAGTGAACAGTATGGTATGAAAACTATTTTGTCTGAATTATTTTTTATAAGGTGAAGCCACGATAAGACCTCTTATATCCTTGATCATGTTCCTTTCCAAATATGTTCTTTTTACTCCCTTTCCATTGCAAATTATTCATAAATCTAACTTAAACCATTTTAGCGTTTGAGTTGTTCCCAAATCTAAGGTTGAATAATCAAGTATTGTAGAAGTTGGAACATAAAAGTTTTCATTGTTAATTTGTTTCTTACTCGGATCTTGTTTTACCATCATTGTTAAGACAACGAGAATTGTGAATTCTTAAATAGTTTTCGGAGTTTGATATAGCCAAGAAATGTAGCTTGTTCCCAGAGTACTTGATATAATGAACATGAATATAACATTGGCATTATGGTTGACCGAGTTACTAAAAAGTTGTCTTTAATTAGATTTATGATTGGGTGCAACGAGATATATGATATAGTTGATGAGACAATATGATGTTTGGGAAGCTTGTTAAGTTGCCCAAAGGCTTTAAACCCATTTATTTTAAGTGGGTGTATAAGACTAATAAATATTCACGAAGAAAGATTGTAAGGTTTAAAACCAGATGGCGACTAAAGAGTTTACTCATAAAGAGGAAGTAGACTAGTGAAATTTTCTCACCTATCTCTTCTAAGGACTCTTTTAGAGTTATACCAAATAGATGTGAAGATTGCCTTTCTAATTGAAAACCTTAATAAAGAAGTCCATGTACAAGAGGATTTTGCGGGATGACCACGAGGATTTTGCGGTTGATGATTTTAATCATCTTGGTGTAGACTCAAGAAGTCTAATTCGTGGTTTTAAGTAAGCTTCCAACTATGGTGTTTAAAGATTAATAATATTGTGACTCATTCGATTTTGTTGAGAAACTTGTAGATCAATATATATATATGGCAAGGTCAGTGGGAGAAATTTTATCTTTCTCATTATTTATGTTGATAATATTTTGCTCACTAGTAGTGACGTTGGCCTACCGCATAAAGACCGAGCAATTGTTATTTGAGAATTATGATATAAAAGACCTTGTAAGGCATCTTTGTCTTGGGCATTGAGATCCATAGGGATTGTTTATGCTATTTATTGGATCTTTCTCGGAGGGCATATATAATTTATATTTAAAGAAGTTAAGGTATGCTAGATTGCATACTTGAGAATGGTTTTGATTCTCAAGGGAGATACAACGAGCTTATTACGGTTGTCCTATAAAGGATACGAGAGAGAACAATTGAAGAAAGTATCTTATCTTGAGATACTTGAAGAGGACAATTGATGATAAGATAATCTACAAGCTTGTTCCGACCTATAGCATTAAGGTATATATATTTGACCTTGCTAATTGTCCGAATAATAAGAAGTCTACTTGAAGTTGTTTTCCTTGATGGCATGAGGGATAATATTATGAAAAGTGTAAAATAAGGTAAAATTACTTATTCATCATAAAGGTTGAGTTTGCTACATGTTATGGGGCGATTACTCAAATTGTTTGACTAAAGAATCCATCGAGATAATTGACAGTTCTATTTTAACATCCGCATAGATCCATCCAGTTGTACTATGATCACAATTCAGTTGTGTTGTTTATTAACAATAAGAAATGTGTGATCATAGGGTCTAAATACATGATGGTGAGTATTTGACCACTAAAGAAAAAGCTGTTTGGTTAAGGAACCTCATTAGACAGTTGACATTATTGTGGATAGATCTATCCGGTTACGTGATAACAAACATTGTGTTGTTTGTTAACAACAATAAGGGTATCATAGGGTCTAAACACATGGAAATTAAGTATTTGACTATTAAAGAAAAGTTTAAAGAATGTGACACCACAGAGAGCATATTTGTACAGATAATATGGTTATAGATCCCCTAACTAAGGGTCCCCGCCCGGACGTCTTTGATAGACATGCGGTAACTATGGGTTTAGGAGGAACCTTAGATGCGGTTGTTTAGTGGGAGTTTGAGAACTTTGCTCTATTGTGTAATAAGGTATTCTATCGTACTTGTCTCTTGTATGCACCGATAATTTATTTGAATTCAATAAAGTTCTTTGGTGACATATTAATCTTCACATTATTATCATGTTGCATGTTATGAAAGTCTTAAAGTATGTGTTAACTTTAAGCAAAAGCTAAGGCATTCATGTATTAGCCTTAAGGTGTGTCATGTAACACATAAAGTTAAAACTCGAGTTATAAAGATGACACGGGTTCGTGGGAACCATAATGTACATATAATCTCATTTTGTGGCATTGAGTCACGGGTTCGAACCATAATGTACATGCTTCGTGGCATTGAGTCACGGGTTTGTAGGAACCGTAAAGTATATTCTTTTGTGGCATTGAGTCACGGGTTCGTGGGAACCATAAAGTATATCTCTCGTGGCATTGAGTCGGGTTCATGGGAACCATAAAATGAGAGATTTGGATTGACAACGAGAATGACACATGAGGATTTCTATAAAGTGTCATTAGTTGCCATACTACCATATTGCATCCATTTTCAGAAAGTTAAGAGTATTTGTGACCATGGATGGTCTGTGTTGCATAAAAGATGCAGACACGCCATGATTCGGACTAAGGCTCTATGTGAAGGGATTGAGCTCTAGGATTATCCTCACCAATATAAAGTTGTGCACATAAAGGTCAAAATGTTTTCAATGTATTTTTTTCAAATGTTTTCTTAAAACAAAGGAGATGTTTTGTTTTACTCAGTGTCACAATCAATATAGCCCAAGTGGGAGAATGTTAGAATATTAATTGAATATTCCACATAAGGTGGGCTCATTGATTGTGTTACACTTGATTTGGTTTCTTATTGTCCGATATGGGTAATATACGATACTAGAACTCTTATATGGACCGGCTAGTGTGGGCTAATAGGAACCGTTAGATCTTGATGGACGATCTAACGGATTTGCCTATATAAAGGATGCTAGGTCCCTCCTCTAAACCCTAATCATAATCACAATCACACCGCAGTGGAAAAGATATACCATCAAGCCGGTGAATAGGGAGGAGTCTAGAGGAGAAGATCCAACATCAAGTGATCAAGAATCAACTTCCACCTCAAGTTTGTTCCTAGTGGGAGACATAAAGAAGATATTCCGCGCGCCGCTCCAAAGAACCATAGAAAGGATGCCATCATCATCTTGTGTCATTATCATACTAAGGTGTTTTTAGTCGATCTATGCGATCTTGGATAGAAATATTCTTACACGCAGGCGGGGGGGCCCCGGGAAAAAAAGGACTTTTTTTTTGGGCCTTTTTACCCTCTGGGGGGCTGGGGGGGGGGGGGGGGGGGGAAACAACTTTTTGGGGGGGGGGGGGGGGGGGGGGGGGAGGGGGGCCCTTTCCAAACCAAACCCAAAAAAAAAAAAAAAAAAAGAGCACCAAACCCGGGGGCGCGGGTGTTGTAAAACATGGTAGTGGCCCCTCAAGTTGTCTGAATTTTTTGAATTTTGCATTGTGCTTTTTATTTCAATTCTTGCTGTCCTAAATAGTTGGCTCAAGAAAAGCCATCCTAAATCTAGAAATAGGTTTTCTTCTTAACTCGTTGGATTACAATTGATCTAGTTGCTCATCTTAAGTTCCTTTGAATGTTATACTAGGTAGATGGATAACTTTGTGTTATTTATTCTATACTTTTCCATTCCTGTTTCTTATATTAGTTCTTCATTACTAAAATTGTACTCTCAATCGAACTTTGTTGCGGGGATATAGGTGGAGGAAACTAATTGTTGGATTCTGGAATAGACTAATAAGTTGTATCATTATTTTTTCAATCATTATGAAATTCCTGGCTCGGAATGTGAGAGGTATCAATGGCAAGTTTACTCAAAATTGTTTAAAAAAAAAAAACCTTGAGAAAACACAAACCGGACCTTGTTTTCCTTTGTGAAACAAAATGGCAGGATCATCAAGACTTGTTGTCAAAAAAGCTGAATATTTTTAATTGGTATAGTTTTGTGGGACATGCTACAAGTAGTGGTTTTAAAGGGTTGAAGGGTGGGATGGTAGCCCTAAACTCTGTGGATTTTAGAATTGTGTTGATTCATTATGACCAATTCACTTTTTTAATCCATTGCTTGATGAATTATTCCTCTTACATTGTTTGTTTCATTTATGCTTCCCCTAATTACTCGGATCAAAATATTTTTTGGTCTCAGGTGGCTTCCTTATTGCAAAAAATAACGGAACCATATGTGATTATGGGAGATTTCAACAAACTGTTAGATGAAAACAATAAGATTGGGGGGGGGGGGTGTTTAGACCCTCGAGTGCACAACCTGCGTTGAGAGCAATCATTAATTATGAAAATATGTATGAGACAATGGCGCCTGGTTGCTCATATACTTGGACTAGTAGACAAGAACCCCCAATCTAGTCAAGGAAAAATCGGATCGGGTCATCTCTTCACCGAGGTGGATTAGTTGTTTTCCGAATCAGCGAGTCGAAGAATTACCTACTACTGGGTCTGATCACAACCCTTTGATTCTTGAACCACATGATGGTGTTCCATTTTTTAAAAGAAAATTGTTCCATTTTCAAATACCTGGATTTTTCATCTTAAGTTTTCTGTAGATCTCCAGTCTGCATGGTTAAAAAATTTGGGTTCTCCACTTAATGAAAAATTGGCCAATATGACTTGGTTCTTACAACATTGGAATACTTCGGTGTTCGGCCTTGTGGATAACATCTTCCATGGTACCTCTCTTGAAATTGAGGCTTTGGAACAATGTGTCAATCCGGATTGGAATGTCATTCACCAAAAAAAACAAATGGCTTGGGCTCTTAAGGGAGAAGAGATGTTCTAGTTTCAAAAATTGCGAGGTTTGTACATTTCTGATGGGGATAGAAATACTAGATTATATCATCTCTCTAGTAAAATTAATCTTCATAAAAGAAGGATCTCTTTCGTGGAGGCAAATGGGAGGAGATTCTCTAACCCAAGTGAGATAGCTAGGATTTTTATTGATTATATGAAACAGTTGTTTTAATCCACAAGTACTTTGGACCCTGACTTTGTTGAAAGCCTCTTTCCACCCATTGACCTTAGTGGGGGTTCTCTTTTAGAGGTACCGAACCCAATAGACATTAAGAATGCAATGTTCTCATTGGGACCTCATAAAGCCCCTAGGATGGACAGGTTCAATGATTTTTTTTTTCTAGAAATTTTGGGATTTAATCAATGGGGACGTGATCAACTTCTTGACCTCATTCTTTTTGAATGGATATCTCCTTGATGGAGTAAATCACACTTCATTGTGTTTTATCCCTAAAAAGGGTGATGTGAAATCCGTCTCAAGTTTTCGCCCCATCAGTTTATGTAATGTGTCCTACAAAATTGTTGCTAAAATCTTAGCAAAAAGATTAAAATCCTTTTTGCTTGGGATCATTTCCCCAAATCAAGGGGCATTTGTAGCTCAGAGACAAATCATGGATAACATCATTGTGGCTCATGAAATCTTTCATTACATGCACAAGACTTGCGGTAAGAAAGGATTTTATTGCTTTGAAATTGGATATAACTAAAGCTTATGATAGGCTGGATGGGGGTATTTTAATCAAACTTTTTCATTTTCTTGGGTTTGATGATAAGTGGTGCAGGCTCATTGACACATTAATCTCCTCCCCCACTTTCTCTGTCAAGCTTAATAGATTCCCATACTCCTGGTTTTCGGGATCACGAGGCTTACGACAAGGATGCCCCCTCAGTCCATACCTATTCTTATTAATTATGGAGGTTGTGTCTCGTCTCTGTGATGAGTACAAATCCTTTAACCTTCTAAGTGGTATTAAAGTGGGAAGGGGGGCACGGAAAATTACACACCTCTTTTTTGTGGATGATACCTTTCTCTCCTACAAAGTTGACACAGAAGAAGTGTTGGCTTTAAAGGCGGTTTTGGAACTCTTCTCAGATTTGATAGAACATGAGATTAACTTTGAGAAAAATGGAGTATACTTCAGCCTGAATGTACCTAGGAATGAGAGGAATGTGATACTCTCCATCCTAAGTGTATCATAAATAAGAGGGAAAACGACATATTTGGGAACTAAGTTGATGTCTTGGAAAGGGAAGGCAAAAATCTTGCAAAATGTGCTGGATCGAATGACTAAGAAGATGGCTTGCTGGAAGGCAACAAATTTGTCCTTTGCAGGAAGGGCGTATTAATGCAGGCAGTACTGCAATCAATGACCCTCTATCAAATGCAATGCCTAAGATTTCTAAAGACAATATGCACAAAAATAGATGCTATTTGTCAAAGATTTTGGAATAGACAATCCAACAAGAAAAAACAATTGAATCTCATAGCATGGGGGAGATATTGCCAACCAAAAGCCTTAGGAGAAATGGGTTTCAAAAGGATGGAAGACTACAACTCTACTTCGTTATTAAAGCAAGGATGGTGAATACTCTTCCAACCTGAGGCTTTGTATGTACGAGTTCTTAAAGCTAGTACTTTAGGGATCAATCTATTTTTTATCCCAAAGTATATGCGAAGAAGGGTATGTGGATATGGAATAGCATCACAAGTATTCTTCCTTATCTAAAAACTATGGTGCTGCTCAAAGTTGGGACTGGAACACAAACTTCTTTTTGGTTTGTCCCTGGTTACCGACACAAACACACAATTTGACATCAACACAGGATTTTACTGTGCCTTGACAGGGTATTGTGGCGGAAGTGTTCATTGACATACAATATTTCAAGAGGGAGATCTCTTCACCTTCCCCCAACCCCATCCTCGTTATAACAATGCCAATTTCTCTTTCAGACCAATTTGACTCATGGTCCTCTTTACTCTCTCCAAATGGAGAATTCATGGTCAAAAGGGCATTTTGTGAAATAGTTAAACAACGCTTCGCACCTCATGAATTCCAATTTACGGATTGGTGGAAGCAAATGTGGAAGTTATCAATCCACCCTAAGTTTAAAGTTTTCTTTTGGCATGTCATGAATGCAGGATTACCAGTATGAGCAAAATTAGCTCAATGGTCTAAAATTTAGCCGGAATGTGTTTTGTGTGGGATGGAAAATGTCTAGCATATCTTTAAATCATGTGAATGAGCGAAAAGGATTCATGTTGCAGGGCCATTGGGGTTATGCACAGAAAATTGGAGTGACTCATCACTCTTGAATTGGTGTCATAACCCGTGCTCTCAATTGGATAAATTCAATTTCAAATGGTTTCTCTCAATCTTCATAATTTCTTGCTACTTCGTTTGGCAAAAAAGAAACTTGAGGGTTTTCACACAAAAAACATTTAATCCATTGAAGGTGTTATCTAGTTTAAATCAATGGATTGTAGTTTTGAAGCTACAAGAGGTTGATGCCACAAACCCCAATCCACCAACACTAAATAATAATGAATTACCACAAGATGGAGAAAACAATTGGTGCACAAATACCACGACTAATAATAATGTGCTGATGTGTGCAGGGATACTTAACCAATAGTTAGGGCCGGTAGGTTGGAGCTTTGGGGTATATGGAAATGGGCAACTACAGTCCATTAATTTTGGAAGAATGCATATGGTGGAGGTCTTAGAGGCAACACTTTTTGGATTACAAGCTGAGATAGAAGAAGTAGCCAAACAAGGGTTTGAAATAACAGAGATATGGAGCTACCAACAAGGATTACCAACTCTCTTACCAAAACCAATATTAGGGATATGGCCTCTAAGTGAAATATCTATGTTAATGAATGTTGCTAAGACAACACAGACAATTAAGTATAATAATTTTCCATCCCCAATGCTTCAAATTTGGTTTGAAAATTGGCTACAACAACAGGGGCGGACCCAGGATGAAATATTAGGGGGGGCGAAGAAAAGAGATAACCCCCCGTAGGGAAGCACTAATGCTTTTTTGTCACACATATTATGTGGGCCCTTATAATATTCATTTGAGATCTCACATCTAAATTATTTTATTATATTAAAGAATAGACCCACATATATTTTGTGGGGCCCACACTTATTTGAAAAAAAAAAAGGTAAATTATTGATAATGATTTTTTTTTGGACAAAATATAGGTAAAATTAAAACAACAATATAAAAAAATATATACACAGACCAACCAAAAGAGAGAAGCAAATATTTACTTTGGAGGAGATGTAAATCAATTTTAGGTAATAGATGCAAACCAATGGCAATTAGTACCTATTAACATAGAATTTTATAAACAAAACAAAAACAAAAACGAAAAAAAAGAAACATATAATATAAAATCAAAAAAAAGAATAAAAAAAATGAGAAAAAGAAAACGATAAAAAATAGAAAGAGAAAGAGTACAATGGGAGAATTTCCAAAAAAGCAAAAGCAAGAGAATAAAAGAAAGAAAGAAAAGGAAGAGAATAAATAAAAAGAAAAAAGGAGAGAGCAAGAGGAAAGAAAGAAAAAAGGGAGAAGAGACAATAGAAGAATTTGATTTTAATACCTAAAAAAGTCAAATATTAACGGAAGAAGAGAAAAAAGGAAGAAAAGAAAGAGAGAATAGGGGGAGAATAAAAGGGATAAGGAATAGTTTTAATAGGAATGACAAGGCCCATTATTTTACTTTAAAAAGAAAGGGGGGCAAAAAGACAACAAAGGAAGAGAAAAAGGGAAAAACAAGGGAATAAAGGAATATATAAAAATAAAACGGGGGGGGGATGGCCGGCCTTCATAGGTCCGCCCCTGTACAACAACATCTACTTTAACGGAGGATGTAATGGATTTTTGATATATAAAAAAAAGATATTGTACTATTTTTTTGGGGGGTTAGAAGACCCAGTACAAATGTACAATCATAGTCAATGGAGTTGAAACTTATAACCTGAATGAGGGTCAGGGTGGGCCCTGGGTTGAGCTAAAAGTGAGATTAATAGTTAGAAATATTTAATTTTTATTTATTTCATACTTTTGCAGTTGTAATCTTTTTTAGGTTTTTGATTACCAAAAGAAAAATAAAAATATTTTTTAGGTTCTCGATTACAAAAAAGAAAAATATTTTTTAAAAATATTGAACATGCATATGCATATGTGAAGTGTTCTCGAATGTAAGTTTTTACTTTTGTATAATTTAAAATTTTGTGTATTTTTTAAAGTTAAATCACTGTCTAAAACCTCTATATTGTCTTCGTAAACATTTGATCAAGTTATTTATTTTTATATCTATAGACCATTGCATCACTATGGTTGAGAATTTCATGTAGTTGTGTTGTAATCAATGTTTTTGTCGTTAACTAGGGTATGTGTAATGTGAATTTCAACTAAAGAGAACATTTTAGAAGAGTCAAATGCAAATAACCATTTTGAGTCCATAAAGTTGAAAAAACATTTAAATTGTTAAGATATAAATAAAGTAAGGAAAAATAAAAAGAAACCCATGGAGCAAGTTGCTTCCTATAAATTGTTAAAAAATGGCAGATGTGGTGCACAAGCATTTGTAATTAGTTTAGCAGGGTTTGAGAGGATTCAATGTACAATGTTACACTTATTTTCAGAGAAGTTGATTGTAGTAGCTGTACCCAATATTTGCAATCTCGAACCCTAATTTTTCGGTTTTGAACTTTTCTAAGCTTCTTGGTTCTTATAGAAGTTGGCTATTTTGTTTCTACTTAAGGGTTTCTAACTATATATGAAAAGGAGCTGTAGGAGATGAAGAACTTAAACAACATGAATTTGTTGCTTCCCTTATAACAACATGAGTTTGTAGCAGAGCTGCTATCTTCTGTTGTTTTATGGGTTTGCAAAAATAATAAGTTTTTATCTTTCTTTACAGAAAAAGAAATGGGTTCTCCATCGGAGCTTCAATATATAAGGGATAGGTAGAGTTGCAGGCAACAGGGATCTCTATTTGAGAATCTTTAGTGATTATTTAGTACTATTCGTTATCATGATATTCTCTTTGTATATCGAACTGAGTTGCTGCTGGTGTTGTCTCAACAACTAGGGGAGAAAGAAGAGGCAATCAAAGCTTATGAGATTGCAGGAATCAAGTTTAGAGGTCTCAGTGCAGTGAAAAACTTCGACGTGAGGTAGATATAATGTGAAAAACATTGTAACAACATTCTTCCATTGGAGGTATCACAAACAAAACCAAAACTTCTTCAGAATCAATTTGTAGGTCAGAAGATAGAGATAATCTCTCTTGGGCATCTCCATGTCCTTTGTTTCACAGCCTTCTTCCATAACTCTCAATTTGTAATGCCCATTAAACTAGATCCATTAGAGTAGTGGTCTTCTATCTTGGGTTTCCAAAATAAAAACCAAAATCTTTCTCAAAGTTATGTAAGGGATCATAGGGCAACCACTACCACTACTACAACAACAACAACTATTAGTGTTATATCAAGATAGTTTATTGAATGGAATGGATTTCTCTACAACTTCTGCTGTTACTACTGTAAGCGATAATAGGTTCTTGAATGGAGGAGGAGGAGGTTTCATGGTGCCTTAGAGTAGTACAAGTAGTTCAATTTCAATCCCATTTGCTACTCCCATTACTATGATTTGGTGCATGCTTTCGTTCCTTGATAAATTTGGACTACATTGTGACGAGAATATAGGAACTTTTTTATGTTGACCAAAGTTAGCCTCTCAAGGGGCAAACCTTAATCTCTGCAGATCTCCATGGAGAAGAGAAGAGAGGAGAAGAAAGAGTAGAACAACTATGTGGATTTAAAAATGTAAATTGGAAAATCAAAAGCCTTCATGATGTAAATTAGAAAATCTCTATTTATATTTAAGCCCCACAAGTTCATTTGTCATTGTTACATGTTTTGTTGTATATGTGACACAATCCTAACAATAACATGACTAGAAAGGATGTAAGGGTATTTCGGTTATAAAATGATAACAACAACATGTTTTGGATATTATAGGGAAGGCATATGAAAAAGGACCTTTTCTTGACTAAAAATTATTCGGATGTCTTGAGGGGTCGGAATGAAAACTACCCTTGTTTCTTTTATTAGTGTGTATTGCATATTGAAATTAATAATAAGAATGAACAATTTCACTTTTCAAGAATTGTTACTAGAGAGGGATATAGAAAATAAAAATGATTAAACTCACTTTTTGATTGCATTTTTCTTCCCACTCTCAATTGATCTGCAATTCATTTCCACTATGTGTGCAATCTTACACTCCTGCTCGATCTCTTTTTAATTTCTGTTTATAACATGCCCCACCTTGATTCTTTCTTAGAAAAATCATAGAAGCTTTTGTTGGATCCACTAGGATCTATATTGTTCCTATAATAATTAAATCATAGTTATGAATATAATCATGGAATGGTAGAAATAAATACCTGTAGTGTGTTCTTGTTATAGATCTTCCTTTTGCTCTCCTTGAATCTTCCGTAGCTTTTCACTATTTGGAATCCTTCGTTTGAGTGTATGTGGAAACAATCTCAAACCCAAATGTATCGTGTGACGGCTACGGGGACCCAAGAGGTTATTTATAATATAAAACCCTAACCTTTAACCACTCCCACAATAGTAAAGGTCAGTAATACCCCTGAATGAATATGGGCCCAGATAAAGGGACCAGTGTTAGTTAAGCCCACAAAACCCAACAGGTTTTACAGAAAAAGAAAAAGAATGAAAATGTATTCAGTTAATAGTAGAATTTTGACTAAATCAAACATCACTCTCAAGTCTCAACCAGGTCATTTTGATTCCGGCGTCCTCATCCTGAAAAATGTATTATTTTAGTAATGAAGTAGGGAAGGTGTGGTCGGAGGAAAGTTCCTTGCATTGCCTCCCAATCTTCTTTTGGATTAAAAAGGAGATATTTTTCGTCCTAAAAGAATCTATGTGAAATTAAAAAAGAGAGAGGGAAAGAGGGAAAAAAAAAACCATTCTTTATTGTGATTATTTGTATGTGATAGGAATCCTAAGTTGCCCTACTGTTCGACCAAGATTATACATGAAAGTAGCTTATTGGTCCATTATTTTTAGATTAGAAACATTTTTTTTAACATGCCACCTTCAATATGTAGAAAAGAGAATCAAGAAGTATGTTTAAGTAAGTAAAATTCAGAACTTCACTACAAGTTTGTTGGTTTATTGCGTACGTTCTAAATCCTGGTTTCTATATAGCGAAACATTAACACCCGTATTTATAACATTCAAAAATTGGGGGTAAGTAAGCATATGGGAGTTTGAAGGAGTTGAGAATAGATCAGATAAGGTCAATGTGGATCATCACCCTTAACAGGGAGTATAGAGGGCTCCCTCAATGACTTTATAACCACAAATGTAGAGGGGTTCACAAAGGAAAAATAATAAAAAAATAATTGAAAAAAGTGAGGCCCATCACTAATACCTTGTGGCCCCTGCTGCAGTCTGTGGTTGACAAGTCCATCAAGGGAGAGGATGCAGACTCCCACAATTAAAAGTGCGAATATATGTGTCCTCATAGTTTTCTTGAATAGTAGTTTTTAAAGCCAAAATGTTCCATTCCAAAATAGTCGATAGTTGTGAGGCTTCAAAACATCAGACTTAAAAGAACATGTAGGACTCAAAAAGACTAGCCCAAATTCCTGCAATGCGCAAAGTCGAAAAGTCAGAGTAAGGCGATCCTATTGGAAATAAAAATTTTCATTAGGTATTGAGGGTCATTTTGATGAGTGTGGATCATCTTCCTTGACAAGGAGCACAAAATGCTCCCCCAATGGTTTTATAACCACAAATACATGGGTGTTCACAAGTTAAAAATAACAAAAAATTTTAAAAAAGTGGGACCCATCACCAGTACCTTGTGGCCTCCTTGTAGTCTATGGTCGAAAGTCGTTGGGGAAACATTTTGTACTCCGCATCAAGGAAGCCGATCTAGACTCCATTTTGAAATGGGAAAAAAAATATCACATAGCTGAAGTATTCTAATCTAGTAATCTGACATATATAAAATGTTTTCTATAATCTGACATGTAATATATAAAAAAATTTTGGGTAGAAATTTACCCCCAAAAAATTACAATACACAGAAAAACAAATTGCATCCTCTAATGGTTATTTTGATATCATTTTTCACTTTCAGTTTTTGACAATCTTTTAATTTTTGTCCTTTTTTTTTTTTTTTTTAATCTATATGAATGTATTTTCCCTTAAAAAAATAGAAAAAAAAAAATTCATAATATACAATTTGGACAAAAATCTTTCTAATAATTTTTTGGGCGTGATGAATCGAGATTTCAAACTCTGGATTCATGAACCGAGAATTATACCCGTTGGTTGTAAAATCTCTAGATTCATGAAATCTAGAGATTCACCCTTTACACTAAAACGGAATCGAGATTTATGGGTAAGGGGTGAAATTCAGAGATTTCAAAAAAGCTATACAATCGTGCCTTCACAAAAATCACATTAATCAAATAGTTTTTTAAGAAGAATTCGCAGATTTCATTCCACAACCAAACATCTAATTTTATAAATTATAACTCCATAGATTTGAAATCTATAGATTTGAAATCTCTAGATATTTGAAATCTCCAGACTCATTTAACCAAACAGGCCCTTAAATAGCTTTAATGAGCATGTACTTGTACAATCTAAAAAAGATAAAAAATAAAAAATAAAAAATAAAAAATAAAAACTTTATTTACTCTAATATTAAAAAAACATATCCCTTCCCTCCTATTTCTATCTTAACATTCTTTAAACAACGTGCATCCTATTTAAAAAGTAATATAGAACTGTAGTAGTAGGGTATCAGTCTATCAGACCGATTACCTCGATGGTCCAGCTGGGCCGTGATGAAGTGGGGCCAGATATGGTTTGTATGAAGAAATAACCTTGACCAACTAGCTATGGGTTGGGAATGATATAGTTTGGGTAAAATAGTACCCCTAGTCGGCTAAGACCACACTTGAAGAGTCTCCATGGAGAGACTACTTCAAATGGGCCAATCATGGCATTAACCACTCTGTATGCCTTACTATAGTAAGATAGGGGGAAGTGACTCTGGGAGCATTGGAGTCAATTATGGGAACCACCAAAAGTGAAAGTGTGCCCCCAAAAGAAACTCACTTCACCTCTCACGAAGAGGACGAGATTCATGGAGTAAACGGCTCAAGATAACCTCTATTTAAACTCAACTTATAGGACTCGTGAGGTACGGAAAATTATCTACTACTATTCCTTATGCTCTGAGAATCTTGCTTAAAGCCTTCACTCTTGTGTTTGGACTAACATGATCGTGGGATGCTGTTCTCCGACCTACCCTAGGTCGGGTCGCTTTAGTTTTTATTGTGAGTATAGGTCATCCAATTACTTAGGTAGTTTGTACGAAGTTCTTAAGAAGTCATCCAACTATTTAAATAGCACCAACAAGAACTATTTGCAATCATTAATATTGACGAAACATATTTTTCATTTCATAACTATTTGCAATCATTAATATTGACCAAACATATTTTTGGTTTCATAATATATTTTGGACAATAGTTATTAAAATGTTCTTCATTCTATAGTTTATGCAACCTTACTGTTAGGGTAGATTCTAAAACAACGCTTTTAGTTGGATGCACCTTCTCTCTTTCAAAATAGAGGTTGATATTTCGAGTCAAGTCAGAATAAACTGCTTCATCCATGGAAGGTTGCTTAGTTGGTAATAACTGACACTTTTGAGTGAAGAGGTCACCCATGTTTGATTTTTTTTTGAAGATAACCCAGATCTTTATTAAGAGGGCAAAGCTGGGAAGAAGAAGTTGATAGATTCTATTTCTACCAGAGGAACCCCAATTGCCGTGTCACCGTTCCGTCAACAGCTAGCGGCCACGGCCACCAGTTTATTCAGAATTCAAGAACACAACATAACAACAAAGCGTCGTGGTGGTGTGTACTTAAGAGTTCAGAAGCGATGAAACGTTCATCCTTACAGATTTATACAACACAATATTCAGAAAACATATATACAACATTCATGGATGCATAGCATGGATCGATGATGATGATGATGAAGAATCTACTACTACTGCTTCTACTTCTACCACACTCCTCACTTAAAACCCAGAATGGAAGAAGAAATAAGAACGAAATCACCTCTAGTTTCGACGGTTTCCTACACAGACTCTAAACAAAAAGCTATACTGTAACGGCGATCAAGATGATACCCAAACTAGAAGAAGAAGAAGAAGAAGAAGAAGAAGAAGAAGAAGAAGAAGAAGAAGAAGGGTTGAAATCATCTAATTCCGCGAGTGAGCATTTCCTTGTAACGCTTGAAGGATTCGAGTCTCTGCAACTTCAACTGTTGCTTGAACCTGTTGATGAAGTCATTAGCCTTTGCATCGACCTCTGGGTCTTCTCCAAAATGTTGCACTTCTCTTCCTCTGCCCTTCCCTTCCTTCACTGTCGATGGCCTATGAAGATCGACGATCTCTTCTTTGTCTTCCAAATGCTCTAACTCTGCCATCAAAACCGCCGATCTCACCTCCCGGAGATGTTTCACAGGCTTGTCACTGGAAACCCCTTTTTCCGAGTACGATCGGCGAACCTCGTGTTCATCAACAGGTGGCTCTTCAACCGGCGCCGGCTGCTCAATTGTTTGATGGGTCACCTCCGTCTCCGGTGGCTGAGCAGAGGAGGAAGTGACGGATGGAAATGGGTTCAACTCATCGGAGCTGTAACGATATAAATTGAAGGATTTGAATCGTTCCAGAACAGAATGGGTTCGACTGAACTGAGGTTGCTTTTGATTTTTCTCGGTACCGAAACCTGACATCACGGCTATGGTGCCGATCACAAGGTTCAACAGAACGAAGAGCACGGTTGGAGTGAACCAACTATAAACGATAGTCAGGAACGAAGGAAGAAAATTCTCAGCCATGATTTCTCTTGGTTTTGTTCTCAGCCTCTCACCACTACGGGAATGGAGGAGGAATCAAGTCAGTGTTAGTGTTTCCATTTGCTGCAGGGGAAGGAATGACCTTGAACTGCATTCTCTGGTGTCTGCGTCTCTTGAAAGTATTTTTTAAGCTTGATTAAAAGGGAAAGAAAGAGCGATTTGATCTTTGGGTAGATTTTTTTGGGATTAATTACTTCTTTATTTCAATTTGGAAGACTCAAAGTCAAGAGACTATTGTTTTTTTTTTTCTTTCCATGAGAGATGGTTTTGACTAGGTGGGGACGTCACAGCACAAGGACAATATGTTAATTTACACGAAGTCACGGAGATATCCTACCGGCGGAACATCAGGTCTGTCATTGGTAGTCTGACCATTCGCATGAGTCTGCTGATCAGAACCACCATCAGGAATGCTCCCATTAGGTATTCCTTTAATTCATTCTTGTTATTACTGGAACCAACATGACGATTTCTCAAAACAACCATTTTGCAAAACCGAAAGAGATAAAAAACACCGAAAAATCGAAGATTTGTCATAAATCACATGTCCAAATGATTGGCAAACTTAAATCAGACTTATAAACATCCATATAGTTATCAAACAATCAGTCATAGGTCAAAAATCACATTTCTCCAAAATTCAACAGAAATTGGAGCTACTGTGACTGTTGGTCGACTGCTTGGTCGATTGGCCCAGTCAACCAAGGCTCTTCTGCGCGAATTTCAGCTTTTTAAGCCTCATTTGCACTTCTAACCTCATTTCTATCATTCCCAACTTAAGAGAGAGCTCTAGAGAAAGGTTGTGCAAGTTCTTCCAAGGTGATTCCAAGTTGGTTAGTGCTTCTACAACATCACTACAACACTCTTCAATCATCACATAAGGTAAACATCAAACTTCTCTCTCAAATGCTTCCATACATGCTTGCATTTACCAAGAATTCATGCTATACTTGTGTAAACATGTTTCATGAATTTTTAACACAATGTCATGCTTAAAACAACAAGTACTAACAAAAACAAGCTCTCTTTCACCGTTAACGCAACCGAAAATCCCAAATTTGGAAAAACTTCGATTACTTTCAAACCGCTAGGAGTTTTAACACTAAAACAATTGCTGCATGCTTGAAATGATATGGTAGATGTGTGCATGTAATTTGATTGAACCAATTTCATAATTTTCAAAAATCCAATTTTGATATAATTTGCACAAAAAAAAAAAAAAAAAAAAAAAATCTTTTCCTTCTTGCTGAATTTTTGCTTTTAGACCATGATTTTGATGGATTTTCTTCAAATAAACCTTCTTAGCATGCTATTCCAAGTATTATGCACACGCTAGTATGTTCAAATTTTAATATCGCCAAAATCAAAAATTTCCAAAAAATTATGAAAATGCCATTCTTGCTGAATTTTTTTGTAATAACACTGACAATCAACTTCCTTTGTCTTTTTCCATAGACATCTATACCATGCTGCCATGAGGACGAGGATGTCTAGTAGGTGCTAGGAGAGGCAAGGGTTGAGTACCAGCTCAACCACGAGCTGAGGTCATTCGAGTGGATCGATTTGACACGCCCCAGCCAGAGTTCTTATATGAGGCATACTTCGAGTATTGCCGTATAGAGTTCGGTCGGTTGCTCCACTTACCGCAACTTTGGATCTTCAGGATCAGGCAGAGATGAGTCCACTGCATGGACTCAACTCTTCACGACAGACTTGCTCATTTATCCGGAGTTGGTGAGGTTGTTCTTTAGCAACCTTACATTTGTTGAGGAGGCTAGAGGTTAGGGTGGTTCCTTTTGGTTGATCATTCGGAGTTAGGTCCGGGAGACACGGATCAAGTTTTCTACTAGGACATTGGCTGAGATTCTACAGATACCGTGTTGGTGGATACCTACAAGAGCTGAGGTGGACAACTACTTACTACCTTATGAGCTTCACAAGATATGTTCCACTCTTTGGAACGAAGATCGGTGTTACAGTCCACGGAATAGTGGACAGATGACAGATTCGGCTAGGGTCATCGGTCCCTTGTGGGCTGGAACATCATGCCGAAGGCCGGACATCACCATCGGGTTACAGTGATGGAGGCTCTTATCATCTATCGGATCTACATGGGGTTTGAGATCGATTTGTCCTATATCATTCAGAACGTCATGATAGATTTGGTAGCGCACCCGAGTACGAGGAACCTTTGTTTCGGATGACTACTGACATTAGTCTTCCGGTACTTCGAGGTGAGGCTAGGGGGTACCAATGAGGTTACTAGAGATCTGGGCTATGCCATCGGGACTAGGACTATCCATCAGATGCAGCTTTCCCAGACAGAGAAATTTAAGGGTGAGGATGACTTAGAGGAGGGGGATGATGAGTCGGATGGTGGTGATGAGGATGCTGGTCCAGATAGTGATGACCAAGCCAGAGATGATACTGAGATGCGCGAGGCTAATTTGGAGCAACAAGAGATTCCCACATCATCGCATTTTAAGACGGAGGTCTTCCCACATAGTTTTAGAGACTTCGGATTTATGTGCTCAGATGCGATCCATGACTTCCATTTTGGAGAGGATGGAGGTCAGGCAGGTACAAATAGAGTCAAGACAGAAGCAGATGCAGTCTCAGTTGACATAGGTCGCAGAGGATGTCAGAGTACTCCAAGAGCAGCGACAGTCATCAAGATAGATTATACTTAGGATTTCCTTTTATGCTTATCAGATATACTCATTGTAAAAAATTCTTAATATCAATGAAGTTTCCTTTTTGTTTCACTTCTATATTGTGTATTATGCATTTTTCTTTTATTGCATTAAGTGATGTTTGTTAAATTATAGTTATTGTGCGTTATTCAACAAACATGTTATGCTTTATTAATAAAGTTTCTAATACAAGTGTTATATTATTCACTTCTAAGAATACTTGAGTCATTTTTGGATTTATGACTCAGGAATGTTCCATTATTGTTTTATGTGGTTAGGATTTTCGTGAATTGTAGGCTCTGATACCACTTTGTCACATCCACCCAGCCAGTACCCTACCTGGCATACCCGAGTGTGTGATCCACAACCCCAAAGATCAAGTATTGAGGAAATCATCCTCCACATATACAATAACATAATCATGAACAATATATAATCAATGTAACATTATATAAACAAAGAGATCATATAAGAAGAAGAGAATGACAATATAATCAGAGTGCGGAAAGAATGATACCAATATAATAATCAAAATGTAGAGTGTGCGGAAAGTCACTCCACAACTACAGCGAAAAAGTGGATCGAAAGTTGAAGCTAAGCTATTACATCTGGGAAACAAAAGCTAAAAGAAAGAGGAGGATTGTTCTATCAACTAGACTAAAGTCTCTTCTGTCTTATAAAGAACATCTTCACAAACATAGACTTTAGAAATCAAGCATGGCCGCTTCCACTCCAAGACAGGGCTAATCTTGGTATGCAGCACGATCACTCAAGGAATCTTCACCATAATCTTCGTAAACACTAGCACCTTGAGAGTAGTATGCATCATCGGCTTGTGCTTCGTAGTATTGGCCATCATACTCATCAGTACCTGTAGGATAATCTAACAAAGATATTCGCACAAAAAGGAGTGAGTTCAAAAGAACTCAGCAAGGCGAGTTATATCCATAGAAACTTAGTAAAACATGATAGCACAACGTAACATGATGCAAAATGAAATGAGATACACAATGTATGTATGAATCTAACTCTATCTATGTATGTTGGTCTCTATTGGCAGACATGCTTTAAGTCATAGTACCATACTTCTTTGGGTAGGTCTCAAATCACTCTCCCTTAACCATTCTGATATCTTGGGTTCTTTGGTGGTAATTGGGTCTTGCATCCCTCTGGACATTCCTTGGCTGGGGTTTAGGTCACCGCTCTCTCACATCACCATTGGTCTAAGTATTGGTGCAAGTCAAGGTCAAGCCTAGCCAAATGCAAGTCATTTACTTGGTTATATCAACTTAGGGTTGGATACTTCCATTCCTCGCCCCGGGCAATCCTTTCCGGTACCTTCCCCCTTAGAGTCATCGTATCCTATGGCTACAACCAACTCGGACTACGGACTTATCAACCCTACTGGTCATCCACAAATAATAAACGGGAAGCTCTCATGTCCCCTCACGGATATAACTCACCGGTCTTGAGCGCCTATGAGCCCAAGTCTATTATTTGCAACCCTACTAATAAATGGCCCCCACAATGTGATCCTTGTCTTCTCACGAGTTGGTTACCGGTGTTGAGCTCCCACAAACCCACATTGCTACCACAGGTTACTCGGTCTCAATACCCTTCCGAATCGAGTCTGATCTAACAGAGACATCCTAGCAAAACATCACTAGACAAGCCCTAGGTATGACAACAAATAATCCGGAAAAGCGTCAAAGGGCACCATAGGAAATGTCCCATATCACTTCCACTGATGTCCAAGGACAAAAATGTCAAAAAGACATTCCCCAATCCTAAATCATACCTAATCAATCACAATCCTTATTCAATCATAACATACACAACTGATATCTCATCATATAGAAGAATACATAAAGACATGATCAATTGAATAAGTAACATACATGAATAAGTATTCGTATATGATCAAGTAATAAAAGAATACATGAGTAAGGTCCTACTGTACTTACAACAATAACATCATAATTAAAAAATGCAATAACAATAGCAAATCCATGAGTTTCCCAAATTAGAAACTAAGATTCATGCAATCTAAGTTAATATGGAAACAATTGTCCTTACCTTAATTAGCTTCTATGAAAATCCGGAGATCAAAGGGAATGGTTCCAAAGTTAGCAAATAAACCCTAAACAAGTATAAGAACATCATTAGAAATATGTCTAGAAGATTAGAAGTCAAATGGATCAAATTGGACGAAGAAGAAAGCTATTGTTAGCCTTGGTCGATTGGGTGGTAGCTTGGTCCAATCGACCAAGCAATCGACTAGATGAACAATACGCAGAAGAATTCAAAATTTTGACCCGAAACTCATCTTCCGGGATTCAAAACACTCCAAAAATTCAAAGGAACATTAGGAACAGTAATCTAAGACTAACTAGCATAGATTAAGCACCAAACAACGATCAACATCATGACTTTCTAATTTGAAAATAGGACTTTCTAATTTGATCAAAACATGGTTTTCAATGAAAAACAACCATGGATTCAAAGGAGAAAACAAGGATTCATCCTAGATGAGTTTCAACAGTAGATCATCCATAAATCTAACATGAAAACAGACCTAACATGCTAGAGAAAACAAATCAAAGGAATGATCATGGCTTCATGAAGAAATCATAAGAATCATGGTTAAAATCAAGTATGAAGGTCATTGGAATGATTGGAGATTCATTCCCAACCTTGGAGACTGTAGAAGAGGTATTTGCAAGGATGCAATACCTTCTTGATAATCATAGTAGTAAGAGTTTGATCATGCAAGAGTAAATCAATAACAAGTATGAGAGATTACTAACCTTGATTGAGGAACAAGAGATGAAAAACTTGTGAACTTGCAAGTAGATCTTCTTCAACACTAAGAGAGGCTTTGAGAGGGTTCTCTATGTTCTCTAAGGGTTTTAGAAGCAAAAGAGGCTAAGAAACATGTAGTTCTAATATCTAGAGCACCAAAGGCCTAAATAGAGGATCTTCAAAGATTTGGTCTCTGTTGGTCGATTGGCTGGTCAACTGGCCCAGTCAATCAAGCATGACAGCAAGGCCTAAACAGGTATATCAATGTCCAAACCTCTTCCAAATCTAATGGGCTTCTTCTAACTCAACATATGACTTACCTAGTATAGAGGAATGCCTTCAAATCATGTCCAACTAGGCTTTAGGTTCATCAACTAAGCTCATCTTCATCAAGGTGTAGTTTCATTTCCAAATCTGACAAAGCTTCAAAGTATGGAACATCACCATCAACTTCCATGGGTTCCGGGTCAAACACCATGTCTTCCACTGAGATGGTCCATAGTTGACTTCTTCCTTCACTTCGGGTCTTCGGACCTACAAACAAGAGGATTTCCGGGTCAAAGTTAGGGCTGGATTTCACAACAACAACAATCCTGAGTAAAATAATGAGTAAAAAGTCGAGGTTTGCTTTATATAGGGAACACGGGGCAAATTAGGGCAAAACCACGCAAGTAGACCATGGCGGTTGCTTGGGGCGGTTGATTGGCCAATCTACCACCTTAAGCAACTGCCCTAGTACTTTTTAGTACTTGGTTGCTTTGCTCAAGGGATTGATCCCCAACTCAAACCTAACCCTAAACAACATGTGGGGGAGGTCATACCTTCAATCAAAAAATCTTCAGACACCTCTTGACTCTGATTGGAACTCCACTTTTCAGCAAAGCAGGTTCTTCATCAGGAGAATTCAGATCCATGGACTCAGGATATGGATCATTGACTTCAATTCGGACACTCCACAACTTATTCCGGCTTGACCTTCGGGTTATTGGACCTGTAATATGGATTATGGGTTAGAAATATGGGGGTTGTTACAAGCCTAGATTCCTCTCATTAAGTGAATATCAAGCCAAATTCCTTTATGCATATCTATGTTTGATTTAACTTTCCAATCTATATTGTTTTTAGGTGCTGTTAACCTAAACCATATTCTTTTAACTGTAGCCAACGTTTCATGGGGTTTGTCTGAATGGCATTTAGGTACACTATTTGTTAATTGGTGACTTAATTAATAGGCTAGGTCTTCATCTAGTTTGTGCCAATCAGGGTTGGTTAACAGAATATAGGAACTGGCCACACGGACTTTGCAGCTTCAATGGAAGTTGAATATTAAAGTTCCTCTTACCCTCTTTACGGTATGAATGGGAAGATGAAACAAGCAAAGGAGTTTTCTATTGCCAAAGGATGAAATAGGGTTTTGCCTAACCATCTTTCTGTATAAGAATCTTGACTGTCCATGTGAGAAATTTAATGCAATTCTTGAAGCCCCGGAATTACGATTACATGTGTACCATTGCAGCCCATTTTCCAAATTAACCATCCTTTTGTAGAAGAATCTGGACTGCCCATGTGAGAAATTGAATGCAATTCCTGAAATCCCAAAATTTTGATTACATGTGTACCATTGCAGCCCATTTTCTGAATTTACAAGAACTCCACATTCTTCATAGTTGAATAGGTAGAAGGGCAGAGCTTTTATCGTTTTCTAATTTTGTTTTTGTGACCTTTTTTTCCCATGGATGACAGATTTTATTATCTTGACTGTAAATTATCCTCAAGGTGGATTTAAATACAATTGTTAGCTATTATATATGTAATAAAAATTGTGGTTTATTTGGTTGACATTCTTAAATGTGTATAGTGCAGTTTGGGAGTAAGGATCATGGAGACGGGGCCGGTTGTTTCAATGACCATGGAACAACCAATGTTCATAGTTTAGGAGTTTTCCACGTAGGTTATTGAATGAAATAGATGGATTGATATTCTCAATGAAAATGATGACAGTAAGATAATCCAGAGAAAGGCCATTAAGGATGGATGCAACAAGATTTGAATTTTTGGACTTGACCATTGATCATTGCCAATGAAAAAAATTATTTTACCGTTATTGTTTATACTCTTTCAAGTTGTTCAGCTTTCAGATGTGATGGTTGGGCCAACCCAAACCTAAGATGCCTATGAGATGCGTAAGTTTAATGTTGTATTTCCTAATTTGTGGAGTCTTATATTAGTCATTTGGTTTCCATGCAGATGCGTTGGTTTGAGAACATGGAGATAAAAAGCTAAAAATTGAAGATTTGGTTGGACAAAACAATTTGAGAGCAAGGGAGACTTTCTATTTGAAACCTTTTTTTATTTTTTTTATTTTTATATCTTTTCTACAATATCATTGAGACTTATTTGTAAATGAATTTGTGATTTTAGAACCTTGAATGTGGAAGTCTTAGTATTTTGGTATATTTTGGTGTACTTTTCTATTGTATATTATGAGTTTTCAAAGCCGAAATGCAGTATGCAATTATAGGCTATATATTAGACCGTCGGAAAAAATGCATTGTTGTATATTTACCTACAGTAACAAAGTATGCCCTAGGGAAAAACGTTTGCTTATGTTTACCTCCTCTATGTATATTTCTTTACAGAAGGCAACTAACTTGTAGTAAAAAAAATGCATACTTGTGTTTACATTTGTCCCTACGGAATATAAGAGCCGTAGCCACAAATGGTTAACCCTCAACACCTTTAATTCGTAGGAAGAAATACATGCTTGGCCCGACAGAAATAATCCGTAGTCATATATATTTCCCTATGGAAAGTGATAGTTCCGTAGGGAAAAATATTTAAACCTACGGCACTAAGTATCTTTAGAGAGAAGTTCCCTACGGGGGTTTTTCTCAATGACTTCGCTACGGACATGATCCGTTGGCCATTTATTTTTGGCTACGGACAAAATTAATGTGGCTCCGGATTTCGTCCGTAGGGATAAATGCTTTCTTTGGTGGTGCTTTAAATGAATTAAGATATTGCAATCAACCACAGGACAAGATTTTATAGTGGTTCGACTTTACAAGTCTATGTCCACTTCTCTCTTTGTCTTAAGATAATATTCCACTAGTGATTCACTTTCAATACAACGAGTAGAGATCCAACCTTTACAATTTATGTTTAATAGGGTAAGAGCACCTTTTATAATCTTTGTTCTAGATAGAGCAAGAGTATCCTTTGCAATATTTGTTTATCCTAGATCAAGAACACCCTTAATCAATTCTAATCAATCTATATTAGAATTGAACAAACACAATACAAGAGATGAAAGGTATTGTTACCTAACAAGGGGTGTGACACTTTACCCCTTACGTGAGTTTGATGCAATGAGAATGAAAGCTTGGATGAAAATGGATACACCATAAATGAGACACTAATAACCTTCAATCACCTCAAGCTTGGCCCCAATGAGCTTGCTTAGACACCTTGGTAAGTTCTTCAAGTTGAGGATGTAAAACAAATAGTAAGTGATTTTTCATAATTTGAGAGCTTGAGAGTTGTAGGGGAGTTATTGCTCAATAGGCAAGGTAGAAGCTCTCAAATGAGATTGGTTGGGCTTATAAAGATGGCATTCAATTACTTGGCCCAACCTCCCAACAAATAGAAATTTCAGTCCAGATGGACGTGCGTTTGAAAAGCAATCGTCAAAAATTGTCATTAGGCTTATTTTTAACCAGACAGACTTTCGTCTTGTTAGACATATTTACCATATGAGCTACTGAAACCAGGCGAAATTTTGTCTGGCATTTTGTGACTAGACAGATGTGACTAGACAGAAGTTCGTCTGCAGCACAAAATGCCCAGTAAACCCAAGCATAGGGACTGAGGGGGATTTAGGAATTTCTAGCCAACCTTAAGCCTTATACACTCTCCTAACATATCCCAGGTCAGCCTAATGACATGATACATGTGCAATTGAGTGCAATTACATGTGGTGTGCATGAGAGTGTCCTAAGTCTTGAATTTTCTAAGTCTTCTTGCTTGAGCTTGACTTGATATTCTTGAATCTTCTTGTGCTTCGATCTTTTTGCTCATTTTGACTCAGACTTCTTGTTCAAGCTTGGCTTGTCTTGAATTGGCTTCGAATATCTAGTGAGTTGGGTCCAGTAAGTTGGATTAGGCCCACTTGCTTTCATATTGAAATGGACAATCATAACTCAGTATCGGCAGTAGTACTTCATGTTTGTTATCATCAAAACTAATGAAGGCTAATGTGGCAATGTTGACATGGAATTTCCCAACAAGGAATATTAGAGAAAGGCTTCTTAGGTTTCAAATAAAAATTTCAACACAATGCCCTTTTTGATTGCGTTTTTTCTTCTCACTCTTAGTTGATCTGCAATTTCATTTCCACTCTGTGTGGAATCTTACACTTTTGCTCAATCTCTTTCTAATTTTTGTTTATAACATGCTCCACCTTGATTCTTCTTAGAAAAATCAAAGAACCTTTGCAGAAAAAGAAAGGGAATGAAAATGTATTCAGCTAATATTAAAATTTTAACTAAATCAAACATCACTCTCAACCATGTCATTTTGATTCCGGAGTCCTCATTCTGAAAAGTATTATTTTAATAATGAAGTAGGGAAGGTGTGGTCAAAGGAAATTTCTTTGCATTGCTTCCCAATTTCTTTTGGATTAAAAGGGAGATCTTTTTTGTCTCAAAAGAATCTATATGAACTTAAAAAGGAAGAGAGAGAAAGAAGGGAAAAAAAACCATCTTTATTGTGATTATTTGCAATGTGATAAGAATCCTAAGTTGCCCTATTGTTCAACCAAGATTATACATGGAAGTAACTTATTGGTCCACTACTTTTAGATTAGAAACATTTTTTAACATGCCACCTTCAATATGTAGAAAATAGAATCAAGCAGTTTGTTTAGGTAAGTAAAATCAAGAACCTCACTACAAGTTTGTTTGTTTATTGCATGCATTCTGAATCCTGGTTTATATATACTGAAACATTAACACTCGTATTTATAACTGATGCGTCCAAAATCTGCTCAGCCCTTGGATCACTGATGAATGACCTTCAAAACGAGGTTAGATGTAGCCCGACCGTGGGGTTGGGAGGCCACCTTTGAAGGCTAAGTCAGTTAAGGAACTGATCACAAAGCTCTGGCTAGTTGTAGAGCAGAAATATGAATACGAATATTGGGAATACTATTCAGTTACCTTCTTTGTACGTAGGTTGAGGTTCATATAGTTTTTACCTTCCAACCCCGACCGTTAGATTCGTTCGAGCCTTCTCTTGGTTGCCGTTAGATCTTTACAGTTAAGCTTCCTTTGCGGAGTAGTGGATGACTTCCCTAATTTACAAGATCTATTGCCCTAGCAGTTACCATGTTCTGCACGATTGTCCACTTCCGTGAGTGGTAATAATTGCCTGTTGGTGGGTTATCTATCCCGAGTTTCACGAGTTCTTGCTTGCCTTCTGGACGTCCAACGTTCCTTCCTTATCACTCTATCATGTAACCCAGTTCGATCATGATTTTCCCGTATCATGAGCCCCCCAGATCAGGTGTTCGGGAACCTTGAGGGCTTGGTTTGGTTTATGCCGAACATGAGTTGTTCTGATGAAGAATCCGAATGGTCTGTCGCTTGCTTGAACATCAAGTCACATTTATTACGCTGCATCATTGTTTTCCATGGGCCACCCAAACGTCTTCGTTTTTCACGTGGGGGCCGCCACGTGTCTACTCCCACCACGATCATCATTGCCTTTGTTCGAAACGACAGCTTTTTTCCATCGCTGGTTCTGATTTGATCCTGCTTATATCCTTTCGAAATGTCTCCCGATCTCGATCGTTGATTTAGGTTGATCGTGACTGTACATGCAATTGCTTCTTTGTTTATTTAAAATCCTCCACCTCTTTCGAATTTCATTCTCTTGCGATTCGAACTTCGTCGTTATTTCTTCTGCGCTCTACAAGTCTTTTGCTCTTCAAGCTTTCTTCTTCTCCGGTGAACAAGTAAGTTCATTGTCTCTCTTCTGCTTTCCTTAATTACTTTTCTTTGTTACTTCTGTGGCATTCTTTCTTTTTCTCTTAACTTAGAAGTAAAGACCAAACCCTCCTTGAATGGGTAGTGATAGGACCTCTGATGAGGGTTCCTCTGGCCAAAATGCCGGTCAGGGCGATTCCGGGGATGAGGCTATTGCTTCTGCCTCTACCGCATTGTTTGGTGACAGAGGCAATAGGATAACGGGTAGGTGGCATGAAGAAGTGAATAAAAAGAAGAAATCTAAAGGGTTGACCCTGCCTTTTTATTCCAAAAAACCACAATCTTCAAAATCTGCTGCCAAAGTTTCCTGACCGTCTAAGAGATCTGCTTAAGGACCCGGTCATTTTGCCTCTAAGTTTACTGACGTCTACTACTGACTATTACTCCTTCCCTCAATCTTATTTCCTTCGGATTCCTAATTCCAATGAAAGATCCAATTCCAATCCACCTGATGAATTCTCGCTTTACCTGGATACCCTTGAAAGTGGTGTTCGGTTTCCTTTCTTTGACCCTTTATTTTATGAGGTTTTGAACCATTGGGAGATCTGCCTTGGAATGCTCCTCCCGAACAGCTGGCGCCACATCGTCGGCTTTCTCAGGCTTTGCTATGAGCTCTCAATTAAGCCTTCTATCAGTTTATTTTGCCATTTTTATACCATGTCCAAATCCAATCCTCGGGGTTGGTTTTCTTTCCAAGCGCCACAAGACAGATTTGGGTTGGTCGGGGAGCATTTTGGCTGAGGGTACCTGCCCTTCCAACCATAAAGGAGGAGACATCAATACTTTTTCTGTTGAGCACCTATATCCAACCTCAAATTTTCGATCGCCTGGAACCAAGTGGACTCCTATACCGAGGCAAACCGTACTATACCATTGTCTCTCGATGATCAAAAGTCCGCCCAGAAGATCAAGTCGATTGAGTGGTGTCAGGAGATTCATGGTTTAGAGATGGAGTACACCGCCATCTTCCAATATTGGGGTCTAGCCTTGGGTGAGCTTTTTAAATCTCCGTTGTGTTTGATAGTTATACTATGGTTCCCAAACGTCTTTCTGACCTTGCCTTTTTGCGCAATGCCTCCGAAGTAAAATTCTGAAGCTGTTCGGGCAATGCTATTAAGGCGATTGCCATTATGGAGAAGAGGTTGCCTCGTCCAAAGAGATAAGAAACTGAGAAAAATGTCCCTCCTTCCCCGAATCCTGCTCCCAAAGCTCCAAGGGGACTCTTGAGGGTCTTAGTTGCTGGAGGTTCGGGAAAAGGAAAAGCTCCTGCTGAAGAGGAAGTTGTTCCTCCTCTTATTCGCAGCAAGAGGAGGCACAACTTAACCAATGATGCTCTGCTTCAAAGAAACAAAGGAAGATTCAAGAATCAGGGGACATCTTCGTTCCCAAGTGGACCCTGAAATCTACTGATTAGGTCACTCAGGAATATGAGAAGGTTGCTGAATGGGGCTCTCTTAGCCTGATGCCCGCTGACTGTCAGGTCTTTGAGTCTCTGAACGATGATGCTTTTGTTCGTACTTCTACCAGGTAATCCACTTTTCCGAATATGTGATTTGTAGTGTGTAGAACTTTTAGGATTTCTTAACAAATGCTTACTCCCTTAGGACTATTGTGGAGGGCTTTCATCATTATATGGAAGCTATGAATCGAATTGGGTGTAATAGCTCTCGGATTCAGTTCTATGAGGAGCAGCTGGAGTCTGCCAATTCGGAGGTCGCCCGACTAAAGAAAGAGATTCTTACACTCAAAGGGGAGAATGCAAAGGCTGATAGCCTCAGGAAAGATTATGATTTGGTAGTCAACAGGATTGGGGCCTTGAATCGGGAAGTTAAAAGTCTGGAAGGAATAAACCAAGATTATGAGGTGAGGGTTGATGCTTTGACCAGGGAAAAAGAAGATCTTCAAAACTTAGCCATCCCCTCCAAACCCGAACATGTTTATGTGGAGACTAGAAAAGCCTGCATTCGAAAGTACTTATGCAGTGTGCCTTTCAGTGACTTGATGATTCCTTTCAATACTCAGGCTTATAGGGATGGGTAGAATGATGTATGGAAAGCCATTCTTTTTGTAACAGCCCCCGTATTTTTAACCCGTATTGCAGGTCCGAGAACCCGAAGGTTTAGCCATTTTTTTAATTTTTATTTCCGATTTCCAATTTCTGATTACCGATTACCAGTCTCCGAATCCGATTATTAACCCCTTTTTTACATAAAAGTATTTAATACTTTACTATAGCCGGATAATTTTCGATTTCCGAATCCGATTATCATCCATTTTCGAGAGAAAAAATTAAACACTTTAATCTATTCGGAGATTATTGATCGTGTCGCTAACCAATCAAAAATAAAATTCTATACTAATCTAGCAAGTAGAAAGTACGGGGTCGAACTATGGGGAACTAAAAGGCTAAGTCACTAAGATTCAATAAAACTAAATTTAAACTAAATCTAATAACTAAAAACGTTAACTATGAATATGTGAAGATCTTTGAGATTTCGAATCCCCAATGCTTTTCCCTAACCGATATAACTCTACACTTCAAAGTAAATTAGGGATGGTCTTCCTAGATATGCCATATCTTCGCAAGACTATCGTCCTTCACGGAAGCTTGGCACGCTTAGTTCGCTGAGCTATAGAACATCTTTGGCCAAACTCAAACACAATCAACTAGAAGAGATAGAACAATCAAATTAATGAAATAAACATGGTTCATCTACATCCCAAAGAAAAGGAACTAGCTACTCATTATCACAAAGTTTATAAGAAAAATAAAGATGAAACATAAGGAGAGAGAGAGAGAGAGAGAGAGAGAGAGAGAGAGAGAGAGAGAGAGAGAGAGAGAGAGAGATGTGGTCTTTTTCTTCAGCAATGAGAGAGATGAGAGCCACATTCCCCGTCTTCTTCTCTTCTCTATGGTTGGCTTCTCTTTTATGTCTCCCGCACACAATGAATCCCCTCTCTTTACCCGTCGATTTGACCTTTATTCGTTCGGATTTTGGAAAAACTTAAAACTGGAAAATTGTAGATATTTTCAATATCGTTCCATAGCATCTTGAATCAGCGCAATCCAAGCTAATATGAGATAGATATTCCCAAAATACTGAAGGTAGGTCTGTTTACCCGATTTTCAGATTTATTACCAATTTTGTTCCTTAGAGCTGCACCTGTTTCCAATTTGGCTAAGATCTCACTTTTCATGATTTCTTGGGCAGCAAGAATGAATGCCATGATTTAAAATACACCAATATCCAATATATTTGCCAACTTTACTCCATATTATCTTTAATAACCAAAATCACATTTTTCCTGAAAAATACACAAAACTAATCAAGTAGCTATTTTTAATTAAATAATTATGGAGAATTAAATAAAATAAATAATGATAAATGCATGCTTATCAATTATCCGATCTGATAAGCAATTATCTGAATCCGAATCCTAATCCGGTTGCTTAGCAGGTGGATACGGAAATTTTTTGGTAAGAAAAAGTCTGAATACGGACACCCTCAAACTAATATAAATATGAATGCGAATTCGGAGGCAGATTCCGGCTATCCATTTACAGGTCTAATACCTTGTGGCCCCCCTGTAGTCTGTGGTTGACAAGCTCGTCAAGGGAGAGGATGCAAACTCCCACAATTCGTTCGAATGTATACGTCCTTATAGTTTTCTTGAATAGTATTTTCTAAAGCCAAAATGTTCCATTCCAAAATAGTTGATAGTTGTGAGGCTTCCAAACATCTGCTAGACTTAAAACAACATGTAGAACCCAACAAGACCAGCCAACATGCTTTAATTAGGCATTAGAAATTGCTGCAATGCGCAAAGTCAAAAAAGTCAAAGTAAGGCGATTCTATTGGAAATAAAAAGTTCATCAGGTATTGAGGGTCATTTTGAAGAGTGTGGATCATCTCTCCTGACAGGGTCTTCCAACAGTTTTATAACCACAAATACATGGGTGTCCACAAGTGAAAAGTAATTTCTTTTTTAAAAAAAGTGGGACCCATCACCAGTACCTTGTTGCCCCTTTGTAGTCTGTGGATGAAAGCCGTTTGAGGAGCATCATGTCCTCTCATCAGGGAAGCTGATCTAGACTCCATTTTGAAATGGGAGAAAAAGATTATCACATAGCTGAAGTAATCTAGTAATATGACATATATTAAATGTTTTCCGTAATCACATGTATGAATTTATTCCTTGGAATTTGCATTTAAGGATCCTATGTTATTCAGCCCCCCCCCCCCCCCCCCCCCCCCAAAAAAAAAAAAAAAATTTGGTAAGAATTTACCCCCAAAAAATTACAATACGCAAAAAAACAAATTGCATCCTCTAATGGTCATTTTGATATCATTTTTCATTTTCAGTTTTCAACAATCTTTTATTTTTGTCCTTTTTATTTTTAAATTTTTATCTATTATGAATATACTTTTACTTAAAAGAATAGAAGAAAAAAATCATAATATAGTAATGATGTAGGGAAGGTGTGGCTGAAGGAAATTTCCTTCTGTTGCCTCCCAATCTTCTTTTGGGTTGAAATTGAAAAAGAGTTTTATTTATATCTGAACTTAAGAAAGGAAGAAAAGAGAAAAGAAAAAAGGAAAGTCATCTTTATTGTGATTGTTTGGAATGTGATAGAAACCTAAGTTGCCCTGTTGTTCGATCAAGGTCATACATGGAAGTAGCTTACTAGCTTGGACTACTTTTTGATTAGAATTGAAACATTTTTTAACTTGCATCCTTCAATACATAGAAAAGAGAATCAAGAAGTTTGTTTGTTTAGGTAAGTAAAGTCAAAAAGCTTATTACCTGTTTGGATGTGAATTCTATATTTTTTTCTAAGAGGATAGTGACATGTATGGATTTTTAAAATTTATTTTTATCAGAAAAAAAAAAAAAAAGTACTTATAGTAATAAACCAAAAGTTTCACACATTAATGGTTTCAACTGCATCGTACCAAATATTGCCTGCATTCCGACTCTTGGTTTATATATATTGAATTGAACATAAACACTTGAAGGAGTTGAGAACAGGCCAGATAAGGTCACCCAATTAGTGTGAATACATATGTCCTTATAGTTTTCTAGAATAATAGTTTCTAAAGCCAAAGTGTTCCACTTCAAAATAGTGGATAGCTGTAAATCTGCCATAATTAAAGAACTTATGTAGGACCACTGCAAAACGATACAAAAAAACTAGTCTGCATGCTTTAATTGTGCATTAGAAATTCCTGCAAATACACAAAACATAAATCAGAATAAGATGATCCCATTGGAAATTAAAAAAAATAAATTTCTTGAGCAAATTGCACTGGCACCCCAAAATAGAAGCCTTAAAGCACTGACACCTCACTTTATATTTAAAAAGCATAGTGACCCTAAAATTGGATTTTCATTAGATATATTTGTTAAAATTATCATTGAAAACAGTGGAATTACTATCTATTTAAAAAAATATCCCTATAATAAACTGCGTCTGCGTCTGAAAGGTTTTCAATGACAAATTAGACAAATATATTCAATGAAAATCCAATTTTGAGGTCTCTATGCTTTTTAAACATAAAGTGGGGGTGTCAATGCTTTAAGGCCTCCATTTTGGGGTGCCAATGCAATTTGCTTAAAATCCTTTTTAAGTATTGAGGGTCATTTTGAACGGAGAGAAAAAGATTATCTAAAGTAAAATAATCTAGTATTCATGAATCCAGAGATTTGCGAAATCTCTGGATTCATGAATCTGAGAATTATACCCGTTTGGTTGTAAAAATCTCTAGATTCACCTTTTTACACTAAAAACGTGAATCTGTAGATTTATGGGTAAGGGGTGAAATCCAGAGATTTCAAAAAAGCTATACATTTGCACATTCACAAAAATCATGTTGATCAAATAAATTTTTAGGATGAATCCACAGATTTCATTTCACAACCAAACATTTAATTTTATAAATTATAACTCGATAGATTTGAAATCTATAGATTTGAAATCTCTAGATAATTGAAATCTCGAGACTCACGTAACCAAACAGGCCCTTACAATCTGAAATGTATGGATTTATTGTTTGGAATATGCATTCAAGGATCCGTTTGTCCTTTGAATTACAAGACAAAATTTACCACAAAATATTACAATACAAGGAAAGCCAAATTGCATTCTCTAACAGTCATTTTGATATTATTTTTGTCTTTTATTTTTTTTAATTCATATGAATCTATTTTTATTTAAAAGAATAGAAAAAAAATAGAAAAAAAATTCATAATATAGATTTTGGACAAAAAACAGAAACGGAAAGCTTTTTTGTCCCATTTAATTACCGGAGGAACCCCAACTGCCGAGTCACCGTTCCGTCGACAGGTAGCGGCCACGGCCACCAGTTTATTCAGAATTCAAGAACACAACATGACTACAAAGCGTGGTCGTGATGGTGGTGTGTATCAAGAGTTCAGAAGAGATGAAACGTTCATCCTTACAGATTCATACAACAACATATTCAGAAAATATACATACAACATTCATGGATGCATGCATGGATCGATCCATGATGATGAATCTACTACTACTACTTCTACTTCTACCACAGTCCTCACTTAAAACCCAGAATGGAAGACGAAATAAGATCGAAATCACCTCTAGTTTCGACGGTTTCCTACACAGACTCTAAACAAAAAGCTATACTGTAACCTCGATCATGACGATACCAAACTAGAAGAAGAAGAAGAAGAAGAAGAAGAAGAAGAAGAAAAGGGTTGAAATCATCTAATTCCGCGAGTGAGCATTTCCTTGTAACGCTTGAAGGATTCGAGTCTCTGCAACTTCAACTGTTGCTTGAACCTGTTGATGAAGTCATTAGCCTTTGCATCGACCTCTGGGTCTTCTCCAAAATGTTGCACTTCTCTTCCTCTGCCCTTCCCTTCCTTCACTGTCGATGGCCTACGAAGATCGACGATCTCTTCTTTGTCTTCCAAATGCTCCAACTCTGCCATCAAAACCGCCGATCTCACCTCCCGGAGCTGTTTCACAGGCTTGTCACTGGAAACCCCTTTTTCCGAGTACGATCGGCGAACCTCGTGTTCATCAACAGGAGGCTCTTCAACCGGTGCCGGCGCCGGCTGCTCAATTGTTTGATGGGTCACTGCCGTCTCCGGTGGCTGAGCGGTGGAGGAAGTGACGGATGGAGTTGGGTTCAACTCATCGGAGCTGTAACGATATAAATTGAAGGATTTGAATCGTTCCAGAACAGAATGGGTTCGACTGAGCTGAGGTTGCTTATGATTTTTCTGAGTACCGAAACCTGACATCACGGCTATGGTGCCGATCACAAGGTTCAACAGAACGAAGAGCACGGTTGGAGTGAACCAACTATAAACGATAGTCAAAAACGAAGGAAGAAAATTCTCAGCCATGATTTCTGTTGGTTTTGCTCTGCCTTTCACCACTACGGGAATGAAGGAGGAATCAAGTCAGGGTTGTGTTTCCATTTTATGCAGGGGAAGACGAGGGATGATCTTGAACTGCATTCTCTGATGTCTGCGTCTGTTAAAAGTATCTTTTTAACTTGATTATAAAGAAAAGAAAGAGCGATTTTGATGTTTTGATAGATTTTTTTTGGGATTAATTACTTCTTTATTTCAATTTCGATGACTCAACAGTCAAGAGACTATTGTTTTTTAATGAGAGATGGTTTTGACAAGGTGGGGACGTCACAGCACAAGGACAATATGTTACTTTACACGAAGACCTCACGAAGACCGGAGGAACCCATGAGATTAAAAAAAAAAAAAAAAAAAAAAATTTGTTTTTGTGTATTTAAGTTTCATTTCGATCTGGGTATTTCATGTGTTAAGTTGGTTTGCTTTTGAATCGGCTGGTTTACTTGTTTGTATAATATGTGTTGGGCTGGTTCAATTCATTCGTATGCAAAATGCGATTTGGGGTTTCTGAGCTCTGGTGATTCTGGCTATGGCGATGCTTCCTCCTTGTTCTTCATCTTTGATCTTCATTCTTTGATGATCTTTGAGGCATTCTAAAGAGAAGGTGTTCAGCGAAGGAAAGAGAACACTCGATGGCTTTCTTGAGGGTGATTCGGTGAAGATTGGATTATCTCTTGTTGATTGAATCTCCTTTTGTAATCTGTTCTTTGAGGAGATTCTAGAGGGCTTTCGTTCACCACGTGAAGAGGGAAACTCGATGGTGATTTGAGTTCAAATGGTTGCCATATACGGTTACTTCTGTACCTTTCGTTTTCCCTTGTTATTTGTAAGTTTTACAATCACAGTGGATCGGATTCTATCTAGAGTCCCGGAGACGTAGGTTTGAAAGAACCGAACTCCGTAATCAATCTCTCTTGTTTTCTTCTTACTTAAATTAGGGTAAAATGTATGTTCTAACACAGATTGGCGATCACATTGACGATTACATCTTTGGGAGAGAATTAATATTAATATAGATGGGACCAGAGCTAAAGAGGAAGAATTAATATTAATATAAGTGAGGTGTTATCTTTGGTTCCTAGGAGATTCAAACTCTGATCTCTTGCTTGAACGTTGATCTTTTGCTAAGTAAACCACTTCTCGAAATTAATACAAATTTATCTTGAAATTTTATTGATCAGCGAATGAGTAGACCCAAGTATTTTTTTAATTGTATCAATGTTGGATTTTTATCCTCTCAAGTAGGCAATCAAAGTATATTGGACGATTACCATTTCATTTGGGATGATAAACATGTCTGATGCATTTTGAAAGTATTTTGTGTAGTAAAGTGAACAATAATTTTTTTTCGGATATAGGGCAATAAACAGACCTTGTTTTAAGCGAAACATTCTTGACTTGCTGGATTGAAGTCGTTATTTCTATCTCGGTCACTGATAATATTCAATGGTCGAGATTGAAATCTCAACCGATTTCATATTAACAATCCAAAATTTTGCATGACAGTCCTGTTCATTAAATGCGCAGGATTGAAGCAATTTCTAAGTAAACGATACTTGAGAACATTATAGTGGCATTAACTCACTTTGAAATGAAAACGATGAAACCTCCTTCCTTGTCATGTGTGAATTAAATTTTTGAACTTCGACATTAAAATTTGAGTTGCACCTATACATGTTGGTGGGAATTTGAATGCCTCATTTGTGATGGAAGCAAGACTTTAAGTCAATGCAATACAATTTGACCCAATGATCAACCCATTTACCTAATTCATTTACCTAATTGAGTATCATACATGCATCTTATGTTCTCCTATAAAGTCTCATAAATAACACTATTTTGGTGATTGTGGATTGATGGACAGATTTTTTTTTTTTTTTTAAATTTTATTTCTATATAGCAAAAGTTCTTCCTTTTAATCACACAACATATTATGTTAGTATGTGGATCCTCGTGTCGTACTCAATCCCCCCCTCCAAAGAATAAACAAAAAAATAAAAATAAATATCTACACTAGATATGATATGAAAACATGACAATTGACATTTTTTTTTTGTATCTAAGTGAGATTTTTATATATAATAATAAATGATTAAAATATTACATATCCCATCAGTAAGAGTAATCCACGACCAATTGAACAACTCTACGACCGTCAATTGGTCTTTTAAATCAACTAGGATGTGATCTAAACCTATAATTGACAATTGAAGCAATTTCTGCAGTAAAGAATACTCGAGAACATAAAAGTAGCATTAACTCACTTTGGAATGAAAAAAAGATGAAACCTCCTTCCTCATTATGTGTGTTTCAAATTTTCGTACTTGTCATTGAAATTTGAGTTGTACCCATATATATTGGTGAGAATTTAAATGCCTCATTTGTGATAAAAGTAGAGGGACTTTACTCAATACAGTACAATTTGACCCAATGATCAACCCATATACCTAATTGAGTATTATACATGCATCTTATGTTCTCTTATAAAGTCATCGTGAGATTTGTGATTTTCATCTCATAAATAACACTATTTTAGTGATTGTGGATATTTTGAGAGATTTTCATTATAATCTTATTTCTACATAACAAAAGTTCTTCATTTTAATCTCGTAACATATTATGTTAGTATGTGGATCCTTGTGTTGGATTCGACCCACCCCTCCCTCAAAGAATAAACAAAATAAAAAATAAAATATCTACTCTAGATATGATATGAAAACATGACAATTGACATTTTTTGGATCTAAGGGAGTTTTTTATATATAATAATAAAATATTACATATCTCATTAGTAAGAGTGGAATCCATGACCAATTGAACAACTCTGTGACCGTCAATTGGTTTTTTAAATCAACTAGGATGTGATCTAAATTTATAATTTGATAATTAACATTTTTTGTACCAGAGTACTTTTTATATATAGGTGATGAAAATATTACATATGCCGTAAACAAAACCCAAACTCACAAGACCTGCATTAGTGACCATTGGCATTTGGTATAAGGCATGCCCTGTGTCAAATCTTGAGCCATCCTATTTTAATCCAATGGAGATGAGCAAGTCAACTTTGGATTTTTAATTTTCTTTGGACTGTAGCGATCAAATCAGCATTTTTTTTTGAACAAAAGGGAAATATCATATCATATAAAACTAAAAGAGTTCCAGGAGATCTGCCTGGTCAGAACAAGGGATTGGTCGATGATGAAGATGGGTGCCAGACGTGTGACAAAGATAGTTGCTTTGCACCCAAAGCAAGGAAATCAGCTAAGGAATTTTGTTGTCTATTAATATATACAACCTGAAACAAATAAAAAAAAGTACTGAAAACTGAAATTTCATGAAGAAGACCTTTGCATAACCAATCTAAGCTGTAGTTTGCCCCAGAAAGTGTACAAACCACAGGTTTGAAATCAGTGTGAATGCGAATTCGCCGAATTTCAAGGTTCACAGCAAGCATAATTGCATCTAGAATTGCTTCCAATTCAAGCAAGGCAGAAGAAGCATTGAAACAAGCAACAGATTTCGCCACTAGAAAAAAACCAGAAGATGTCCAAATAATACAGCCGCGACCCCCTTGAGAAGAGTTAGCATCCCATGCAGTATCAGTGAAAATGAAGTGAGAATAAACATCATCCACACTACTTGAAGAAACCTAGCTACAGAGAGATGGTGAAGAAGAAAGCACCAGAGCATCTGGGTTGGTGGGATTTTAAAAATGTCCAACCTAACTTCACATATTCATTTAAGTTCCAATTGGTCCTTGCACTAGTGAAGGCCACGAACTTAAAAAAAAAAAAACTATTCTTAGTTTGTATTTTATTTTTCGAATAGAAATTGCTTGACATCGAATATTTATTTTAGACTACAATTCTGTATCCCTCAACATGACTCCTGGGTCAGTGTGGAGCCAATGAAAACACAAATAGGTAATGAGGACATAATTTTCCCCATTTATGAGACAAAAATGATTACTTCATGGGGACTTATGTTCTGCAAGACCCATGCTATCGTATGCTATTTATTTCTGTTTTCCTTTTAAAAACGTTTTACACGTTGGCATGCATTAATGCAGCCTTTCGTTTTTTAAAAGGAGGGAAAAGAAAAATCCACACCACTCTTGCCTTTAGGGTCTTTTGTATGACCACCCACATTGCACCAATATGGAACTTTATGATCCCCCTCATTAATTGCTGCTTTCTTTTGTAAAATTCGTCACCCACAAGAGACATATGAAGGAAATTATAGTGTAAAATAAGAGTAAATTATGTTGGTGATGGATGTATACTTATAAAGAAGTTTACAAGCAATGTACATGTAGGATCATATCTAGCTAGGATCACATAGATTAATTAAAAACACAGAAATAATGACGTAACATAGTTATGAAATATACATTCTTTAGGATCCATTAGATATGGAATGCAGTGGAATCTCTTCTTTAGTCTCCTATAATTAATAAACTATCTTTTACTATTAGAATATTCTCTTAAGTTCTTGTTAATTACTAGGGTCTTTTCTTCTAAGCTTCTTCCTATACGAGAATAACCGCTCGATCTCTAAATTATGTGCAAAGAATAATGAATAATTATTTAAGGTTAGAAGAGAACCTAGCATATCCTAATATAGACAAATTCATCAGATCATCTATTAAGATCTAATGGTCCCTATTCGCTCACACTAGCTAGGCCATATCTGAGTTCTAGTAATCGTATGTCTCCTATATTAGGCCAAATAAGGAAACCAAATTCAAATCAGATGCAATCAGTAAAGTCCACGTTATGTGAAATATTTTATTAGTATTCTAATGCTCTCCCACTTGGGCTGTATTGATTGTAACCAGAGTCGAGTAAAACAAAATTCTCTTTATTTTTAAGAAAACGGTTAAAAACAATTTGAAAATGTTTTGACCTTAGAGATAATACTAAACTTAATCCCTTCACTTAGAGCCTTAAGTATTAAATCATGTCAATAACTACATCTTTTAAGTGATCATCCATGTTTACAAATACTCTTAACTCTACTGAAAATAGAATGTGGTAATTTGACAACTAATGACACTTTATAGAAATCCTTATGTGTCATTTTTTTATTAGTCCAAATCTTTCACTTTATGTGACTTAATGCCACAAGAAAATCTATACTTTATGGTTCTTACGAACTTGGATATCGTATTATATAACTCAAATTTAACTTTATGTTTTGCTTGATATTTTAACTTTTGAGGGGGGTTAAATAGCGATATTTTACATGTGGGAAGAGAAAAAATTGGAATACATTTTTTTTTAAAATCTGGGCCCCTCTGGCCCCATTGTGAGCCCACCCCTAAAAAAACTTGGACAAGGAACCAAAGTCAAGATGAACATCAAGATCAAACCACAAGAAGATGTGAAAGTCAAGATCAAGACTTAGAAAATTCAGGATTTATGACACCTCCACATGCATTCATATGAGATTATATTAACCATACATATATCATATCATTAGACTGACTTAAGACATGTTAGGAAGGTGTATGAGACTTAGGATTGGCTAGAAATCCCCCAAAACCCTTTAAGGTCCATGAATTCCCATATTTGCTTTTGTGTTGTTCGTCTGGTCACAAAAGCCCAGACGGATTTTTCATCTGGATCAGACGATCGTTCGTTTGGTACAACTTAAGCCTAACAACTAGTTTTAACAGCTAAGTTTTTTAGACGGATCTTCGACTGATTCAGATGAACGTCTATCTGGACTGAAATTTCACATAAATTTTTATCTGTTGGGAGTTTGGGCCAAGTAATTGAATGTCATTTTTATAAGCCCAACCCCCCCCCCCCCCCCCCCCCCCATTTTAGAGTTTCTACCTTGCTTATTGAGCATTTACTATCTCATAACTCTCAAAACTCTCAAATTGGTGAACAAGCCTTGATTAATTGTCTTCCAACTTCACTCAACTTTAAAGGACATTCCAAAGTTGTCAAGCAAGCTCATTGGAGTAAAGTTTCGAGTGATTGAGGGTTATTGGCACTCCATTAGTGGTGCATCTCTTCCATTGAGCATTCATCCATTATTGCACCACACTCACACAAAGGATGAAGTGTCCCACTCTTGTTAGGTAATATCTTCCAATACTTCAAATTGTATTGTTGTTCAATTATAGTTTAGGTTGATTAGAATTAGTAGATGGTGTTTTGCCCTATTTAGAACAAAGATTGTAAAGGTGCTCTTGCCCTATTGAACATAGTTGTAAAGGGTTTGATTTCTACCCGATGTATTGAAAGAAAATCACTAGTGTGATACTCTCTTGAGGCCAAGAGAGGAATGGAAGTAGACTTGTAAAGTCGAACCACTATAAAATACTTGTCTTATGGATTGACTGCATTATTTTATTTATCATTAAACTTACAATTTATCTTGTATTTGCAATTGAACCGAAAAATTAGGCAAGTCCACTAGTTGCAACCTATTTAGCCCCCTTTAAGTTGCCTTAACAATTGGTATCAGAGTAGGAGCTCAAATTCATATTGAAATTAATCTCTAAAAGAGTAAAAGATCATAGCTTCATCAACCAACTAATACTTCTCAAAACCCGAAGGATTTAACACCTTTAGGCCTCCATATTTTGATGGAGAAGGGTTTGCATTTTGGAAGGCAAGGTTTGAAAACTCTGTATATGCTATTGATATTGATGTTTATGACATAATTACTTGTGGACCAAATGAAATTACCAAATTTGACAAAGATGATAATAGAATACCCAAACCCAAGACTGAATGGGATGGGACAGGTATTTATGTAATGTGCCTTAAGTGAAAAAATCTATAATAGATGTGCTTGTAAAAATGTCAAGAAAATCTATAACAAATTGGTTGTCACCTATAAAGGGACCAACTAAATCGAAAAGATGAATTTGGATGTCTACATGCTTTAATATAAAAACTTTAAGATGTTAGATGATGAAAATATAACTTATTTATTTACTAGATTCATTAACATCGTTAATAAGTTGTATAATCCTGGTAATGACTTTGCAAATGATGATGTGACAAGGAGAATCCTAAGAGCTCTTCTACCTTCTTGGAGACCCAAGAAGACCGCTATACAAGAAGTGTGAAACTTGGAGAACATCATGCTTGATGAGCTCATAGGATCCCTACTTGCACATGAGGCGGAGCTTGAGGAAGACAAGAGATATGAAGAAAGTCACTCAAAAAAGCCAAAGAAAAAGTCAATTGCTCTTAAAAGCTCCATCAAGTAGGACGATGAAAGTGAAAGAGAAGAAAACAACTCTAATAATGATGTAATACTTATCATTAGGAAATTCAAGAAATTTCTCAAAAGAAGAAAACCCACACAAGGGACAAGGATTTAAGGAATCAAAAGGTAAAAATCTCTCAAAAAGTAAAACCTCATTTACAAACAAGAACCAGCATTTTCCATGCGAGATCTAGCCAAGAAACTCCATTACCATCATGCGATTAAGAGCAAATCAAAGAGGAAACCAGAAACCTAGCCGTCGAACACACCAGAGAGCAAGCTTCTCTCACTCGAATGAAACAAAGAATGATTAAATAGTTACTTATGCTAAACCTCTAAAAGAAGCTTACATACAAACCACAAAAATGACTAAACTGTCCCGAGTAACAAATACATAGTACTCTCATGTCCTAAACATCTACAAAAAGACAGTAAAGCCCCTGAAATATTAGTACTTTACAATATGAACTTTGCTTATGGTAATACCTTCAAAATCCTCTCCCTTGGTGTAATGTCTTGGAAGTGAAAATTGGGTGAATAGGAATAACTAAAAATATTTGGATACAGAGGCAACAACATACCCAAATGCTTCATGGTAGAATACGCAAGGAAACAGTGGCATTTGGCCTTGAAAATTTGACTTGCCAACTTGTCAAGTCTAAAAGTCAAGGAATTAACTTGCAAGATATTTCTTTAATATATAATTTTAAAATTGAATAACAGTGAACCACGAGTTTATACTCCAAAGTAACCTAGAAGGAGAACCAGGGTTTCCCAACTTATCTAGCTTACTAATCAAATTAAGCTCTTTTGGATTACTTTTCAAAATTTGTTAGAACCAGAAGACCAGAGGCACAATACGTATAGACAGACCAATTACAGAATCAATGAGAAATAAATATATAACGTATTCTTTATGTCAGAATCACTTACCCGAATGTAGTAGAATGAGCAAAAGGAAAACAACACGAACTTTCATAGGGTGAGTTGAGGTGTGCGAACCGTACTTTTCCTTAAGGTATTTGAACGCCCCCTTTATGCTGCTGGGTTTGACCTTGACGTTCTTACCTCCAAGATACAACAACTCCTAGATCCGAACGCAGAACTCCAACAGAGTCTACTTGCAAAGGAGATCCGAAGGTAATACACAGCACCGAATGAAGAAAACAAAAAATGGAATTTTCTAACACTAGATTTTCGAATTTCCGTTTTTCACCAAAAAACGGAAATGGATACTTCGTTCATAGCTTAATATTAGTTATTTAATATTATAGTGCCCCATGGCTTGGTTAGACTAGGGTCTACAGACCACTACCACAACCACGTCCGACTCGGTCCAGCTCGTTGCATGTGCGTGATCCACACGTAGCTCTCTACCAGCATACACCCCACTTAGGAGCTATATATGCATATATAATCATTAGCTCCATCTGATGTGGGACTAAACACATATGGTAATCTAAATCACCTAATATATATCTAGAAGAGTCCTATAGAGTAAGAATAAACAAGAGTCCTAAAACAAAACTAGAGAGATAGAGTTTTAATGATTTTGAAACTTATCTAAATAGTATATTATATTATAATATTATTTTCTTTTAAAAACAAAATCCAACAAAATTTTGGTTTAGGTATACTAAATCCGAGCCAAAAGCAATTGAATGTTTCATATCTGATGCTTTTGGGACAAGATCATATTTCACGGCTCTTGACCTATCGTACAACTAATTGAGAGGTCAGGTTCCGAAGTCGATATCATTGGCGGTGTATGTAGGTCACTTGGATCTCAGCTACAACCACCTTTGTGAGAGGACTCCTCAAGAGGTTGGTGATTTGACTCTTGGTTTGATCAAGTTTCAATGTCTCAAAAGCCCTCCTTTTCAACTTCTTATATGAACTGGTGGCTTTAGCTGTCGTACAAGCAATGAAGTTTGTTTTTGAGTATAGTTGTCAAGGAAAACCCAAGGGTTTTTTTTTATTTTAATTTTTTATTTTTTTTAATTTTAATTTTTTTAATTTTAATTTTTTTAATTTTTTAAATTAAATTTAAAAAGAGTAAGTGAGATTTGATCAAATAAAAACACTTACATTTCTTGTCACCCTGAGCACAAAATGGTCATTTTATTTTTGAAGTTAACAGAAAAGTAACTATGGGTAACTTGTAACTGTTCAAAAAGCATAAAGTAGACAATGTGAAATATTTCCCACTTAAGTGGATAGTAAGTTTCAATCCAACTTTAGTGGGTTCCCTTAAAAAACTCAAGTTTTTCTCATGGTGCCCACTTAAGTGGGGCCTTAATTCTTAACTGTCCACTTAAGTGGGCAAAATTACAAATTTCGTACTTTTCTCTTTTTGTAAAAGTTCAAGTTACCCATTGTTATAAGTCAAAGGTTTGACCATAGTTTTATGGGTCAACTGACCAAAATACCCTTCTACTAGTCAAATTATTAAAATGCCCTCTTACTCACTTAAGTGACCCTACATCTTCTTCCTATACTTCGCCGAAAACTCCACCACCCCTGGAAACCACCATCCCTTCCCTTAAAGGCGACCACAACAACTACTGCCTCCACCTCCCTCTTCCGGAAATCACCCACCACTACCAGTCCAGGACCCTAAACAAAAATGAAGAGCCATAAAACAAAATGAATCTCTTTTCTTCTCTCTTGGAGAAAAACACAAACAAATGGAGCCTTTGGATTAGAATGCTCATAAATCACTTAGAAAACTATGAAACAGAAAGGTAGAAATTAGCTAGAACTCATGAAGACTATCAAATCATACACAGAGAAACTGGAAAGAATCCATTATTATTATCAGAAACACCCAGAAATTAGCGAGAACCCATGAGTGTTAAGTTTTAAGCAGCAAATGAACATCAACAAAAAAGAAGTATCCACATAAAAGCCTCAAACCAAAAAACTAGAGATCAAACACGGAGAAACTAGCGAGAACCCACGTGTGCTAAGTGACTTGAGATTACTTGTAAGAGTTCAAAACCACAAAAGAGCATCAGCCAAAAGTAAAACATAACCAAATTTAAAAGCTGGAGGCTTTCCAAAGCAAGAAATTCGAGTTCTAGAAAACAAGAAAACAAAGAAATACGTGAAAGTTTGAGTGCAGAGTAAGGCTTTGTTGGGGGTTAATCTGTTTCGGTTTGGTTCGGGTTGAGCCATTTCTTTGAACTAGTTTCGGTTCATGCTGTATGTATATATGTCATTTGGTTCAGTTGGTTTGATTGTAGGGTTGTATGCGAAAAATCAGATTGGGGTTTTGGGGATTTTCTTTTCTTCTCTGTTCTGTTCTTCGTTTCTTCCTAGACTTGCGATCTTGCTCCGGAGGAGTTCTTGCCGTTGCAAATCGAAGGTTCTACCAGCATTTTGGTGTGTGATCGAAGGCTATTCAGAGGCGTGCTATTGTTCTTTGTGATTACCCTTTCATTGTATGATTTCCTCTCAAATTTATAAGTTGTTTTAATGATTCCCATATTGGATTGGACTCATACCTGAGTCCCGAAGACGTAGGTCTTAGGACCGAACTTCATCATCAAACCATTGTCTCCTTCTAGCTTTACTTTGGCATTTTCTCAATTCGATCACGCATCTGCGATAACAAATTGGCATCAGAGCCATGTTGCGGTGACTCGATGAAGAGCCGAATTAGGGCTTTTGTTATTACTTCCTAATTTAGGCTTGTTTAATCTCATATGGAATATAGGTTTTATTATTGTTCAAATCTTGGTCAATTAATGCTTCTGTTGCATCTGTAGTTTACTAGATGGTATTCGGTTCTCTGTTTTTTGACCTATTTTTTGATTCGGTAATGGGTTACCTGTTTATGGGATTGTGTTCTGTTAGATTAATTACTGAATTAATCACTGAATATAGGATGTGCTAGAAATCTGATATATGTCTGCATTATTTATTCACTGTTGTTAGCCAGACACTTTATTTGGTATATATTGGCCATGATGTGTTAACAATTGTGTATGATTTGATGCTATTGTAAAGTGTATATGCTTAGCCAACATTTTGTGGTTAGATTAATTCTTGTAATTATTTTTTCAAAATTGTTTATATTAGTATACTTGTATTTGTTTTCTTGTATATACTGATTTGTGAGACTTGCGGTGTAAAAGTGGAGTTAAGTAAGGAGTTGAGTCTGCCTGGGGAGGGTACTCCTCCCAGTGTGGTTACCACAAGCTTTAGTAGAGCTGTAGGTTTAGGTGAAAGACCTAAGTACCTAGATTTGGAAGATCCAATGGGGATTCTAGGGGAGACATTGAAAAGTTTGATGGGACTGGGGATTTTGGGATATGGAAGAGGAAGATTAGAGCTCTTATGGCCCATTGATGATCCTGATGCTTTTTTTGAAAGCATTGACTTTGTATTGAGGACTGAGGTGATGGAGAATGCAATTAGTTGTATGCTCTAGAACATCACTGATGGTGTTATTAGGTGCCTAGTGAAGAGGATAACACTCCCATCAAAGTGTGGACAAAACTTGAACAAATTTATCAGAAAAATAATTTGGGTAACATGATTTATTTGAAGGAAAGATTGTATGGTTTTAAAATGGATCCTGCTATCAGTCTAAACCAAAATCTAGATGTGTTTAAGAAATTAGTTCAAGATTTTTCTAGCACTGGGGAGAAGAGTAAATTAGTCTAATTAGATACCAAGACTTGTCTATCATCTTGTTAAATTTCCTTCACAATGATTATCTTGTTGTTAAGAATTTTATAAAATATGCTTGTCAAATATTACCCTTGACCAATGTATTGATGATTTAAAGAATAGGGAGTCGGAGTTGTTGGCTTCTGGTAAGGCTAAGGGAAGTGGGGAAAACATATTTTTTAAGGGTAGTGGCTTTTACAATCAGGGGAAACCCAAGGGGAAGGGTAAGGGAAATGACAATCATACCAATAACAATAAGAATAACAATGGAAATGATAGATCGGACTCTAGCACTAAGAGATGTTTTTTTGTAAGAAAATGGGTCACATTAAGAAAATTTTCTTTTTGCATACAAAAGAAAATTGAAAAAAAATGAGACATCTAATTCTGATATGCCTACTTCTAGTAATGGTCAAGCAAATGTGCATGAAGATATTTGTGAAGTGTTGACTATTTCTGATTATGATAGGCATTATGGATGGATTGATTATTGATTTTGGTTGTACCTACCATATGTGCCCTCATTTACATTGGTTTACACACTTGACTGAGATAGAAAATGCTAAAGTTATGATGAAAAATAGTGATGTGTGTGATGTGATTGGCATTGGCACTGTTAAATTGATCACTCATACTAAGTCTATTTTCATATTGCATAATATTAGATATATACCTGGTTTAAAGAGGAACTTGATTTCAATAAGTAGCCTTAATAGTGCTGAATTTGATACAAGTACTCTTGGGGTATTCCACTCCGGGGGTATTCTTACAATTTCTAAAGACTCATATGCATGTTTGAAAGGTAAATCTCAGTCTGGTTTATATGTGTTGGATGGTAGTACATACTTTGATGATGTTTTTAGCATTTGTTGTTTATGAAGTGAGTCCTGCATTAAGGCAAGCAACCCAGATTGAGTTTTGAGGTTGAGTTCCATTTATCTTGTGCTATATTGAAGCATATTCATGCTAATTTGAGGAGACCAACACTAGTCATGTCTTATGGAGGTAACTCCTATATTTATCTCTAGTTGATGACTACACCAGGAGTACTTGAATTTTCTTATTGAAATCCAAGTATGGGAACCTTTGAGGTCCTATGTGCTTTCTGTGGAAGCATAGACCTTGCTTTGAAGACCTAGTTATTTGGGTTGCCATTAGGTGCATACTTTGGTTTATCCTATTTTGTTCCTTTGTAAAAAGGGGGAGTGGTCTATCTTATTTTTTAAGGTGTTATGCTTGTGTAAGGAAGTTGATTATTAAATAAATCTGACACAACATGTTTTGTGCCTTGTCTTCTATTAGTTTTGGTTAAGCTATATGTTTTATGGTATGTGAAGTTTTGACCAATTATGATAGTGTTGGCCTGTTAATTGATTATTGTTGTTTTTTGATATTCTCATAGATGCTTATATTTGCATTGAAATACCTGTTTGACTGAAGTTTGGAATGCTAGAGTAATAATAGGTGGTGTTGACGTGTGTGAGATTGTTTTTTGCACAGTTGGTTGCACACACATGATAGTTCATATTTCACTTGGTATGACATTAGGTGTATCCCTGGTGTTTAGAGAGGTTTTGGTCTCCATTTTAGCCTAGAAGTGCTGGTCTTGACACATGTGTTGTTAAGAAGGTGTCTTCACATGTTATTGGGGGTTCACATGTGATTCAGGGGATATGGCTATGTCAGCTTGTATGGTTTGAGTGGGAGTATTTACTTTAAGGTGTATTGGATTTATGTTGTTGTCTAGTAGGTTGGTTTGCGTCAGTGTGTTTGCTAGGTTATGTTATGTTTGCAGTTGGACTTTTATGGCTTGTATGCATTGTGATTAGGTATAATCATATTTAGTTGGAGTCTGATTCATTATTTCGTGTTTCATTAGTTTGGTCTTGTAGAATCAGTGTTGTTGAGTCTTATGGAATTTACTTTTTTTCTTTATCTCTGGTTGATATCTACTCTAGGTGACCTGGATTTGTCTAGCAGTTGACTTGTGCCCTCCTCGTGGTGAGTGGGTGGAGAGGTCCTGATTGAGTAGTGGTAGTAGACCAATGATGGAGTTAGGAGTGTGATTGTCTTTTGGGTTTGTCTTGATAATTTTCATATTGTTGTTAAATGTAAGTCTATAAGAGTATTTGTTATCTTGAGTTACTCCCTTCGTTATTTTATTGGGGTAATTGGATACTTGTTGTCTTTCTTTACACTAATGTAAAAGAAAGAATTATTTGCAACTTCTTTAGACACTTTAACAACTGAATTGAAAATATGACTTGTAAATGAATCCTATTGTGGTTTCATGTGTACTCCATTAGTATTGATATATAAGACTTGATGTTTGAGTTTAGTATTGTGTTTTGCATTTATAGGTTTGAAATTTGCCTCTAGTTTCTCATTTCTTTTTTCTGTATCTTATATTTGTCTTTATGAGGTTTACATATTTGTTGCATGTCCTATTTTTGGGGGGGAAGTTTTAAAATTAGAATTTTGAAATGGAAGTACTTGGATTTGTTAGGAATTTTTTAGGTTTTTTGGATCTACCTGGTTGAGGGGGAGAGGTTTATTCTTATTTGTCTGAGTTTATTATTTGACAAGGATCATTAAAAATTTAACCTGTTGGATTTTATTCAGTTAAAATTTCTTTAGCTATTCATGTGTTAAACATTCATTGATCATTGTCATGGTTTATATATATATATATATATATATATTTATTTATTTATTTATTTATTTATTTATTTATTTATTTAAATGTTGAATTGTTCAAATCTTTCTTCTCTAGTCGTTGAATTCTCTTATGTATCATGTGATATGTTTTAGACTTGATTTGGCTTATACAATGTGAGCATTTATGCAGATTCATGGGTTGTTTTGACAATATCTATTTGTTTGGATCCATGTTGTTCTTTATGATGGTTGTGAGGCTCTGTTAACCTAGTTTGTCTTTGGTTATCACCATGTTCTTCTTTGAAAGATTACACTTGCTTTGTTTTAAGTCTTACTTGTTTTGTAAATTATATATTGTTATGCTTCTGCTGGCATGAGTAAGTCTAATGTTATGGTTCAGCACATCTTGTGGGAGTGTATTCTTTGTTTTTCCATTTATCTTTGATATGGTGATGTCCATGCATGTTTGTGTGTTTTATCAGGTTTTGCATATGTTGCATTTTTAGGGGAGATGCTGCCCAATTTTTTTTCAGCTCTTGGCATGTATGCTTAGTTTGTGCTGGTTTACTCTCCATGGTTGTTTAGTTGAGTTGTGAACATTTTGAGTTGTTGTTTAGGGCTTCTCTACCTGTTGCATTTGTTGCATGGTGTGCCTGCAAGGAGTCCTTTGTTGTTGCACGATTAGTTGCATGAGTATAGGTATTTTGCATATTTGTATTTGCTTTGTACCTTTTTTTTTTTTTTTTTTTTTTTTTGTCTTGCAGGAAAACTTGGATGATGACAGTTGCAATCCAGTCTCTTTATGAGAATTTTATGCTTACAAATTAAAGGGGAGATTTGTTGGGATTAATCTGTTTCGGTTTAGTTCGGGTTGAGCCATTTCTTTGAACCAGTTTCGGTTCATGTTGTATGTATATATGTCATTTGGTTCAGTTGGTTTGATTGTAGGGTTGTATGTGAAAAATCAGATTCGGGTTTGGGGGTTTTCTTTTCTTCTCTATTCTGTTCTTTGTTTCTTCCCAGACTTGCGATCTTGCTCCGGAGGAGTTCCTGCCGCTACAAATAGAAGGTTCTATAGGCGTTTTGGTGTGTGATGGAAGGCTATTCAGAGGCGTGCTATTGTTCTTTGTGATTACCCTTTAGTTGTGTGATTTCCTCTCAGATTTGTAAGTTGTTTTAACGATTCCCATATTGGATTGAACTCATACCTGAGTCCCGAGACGTAGGTCTTAGGACCGAACACCGTCATCAAACCATTGTCTCCTTCTAGCTTTACTTTGGTATTTTCTCAATTCGATTACGCATCTACGATAACAAGGCTTGAAAGTAAAAGGCTTAGAAGATTTTAAATGTAGAAAAGTGCAGCACGATGTTAGAATTTTTATAGGAAAAATGGAAGCAAATGGCAAGCTAGTGCGGAATATTCGGGAAACTTTATAAAAACAAAGTGTGGATTCTAAAATGGGAAAGTAAAATGTGAATCTCAATTGGTGAGCAAAGCATAAATAACCCTACACATGAAACAACATAAGTTAACCATAACTGATCTCTCTATCCTCCAACCCCCAAACAACCTTAAATAAATGGGTTGGGAGGCACGAAGAAACAAAGAAAAGGCTCAGACGGTGAAGCTTTGCATTTCCAGTAATCCACACAGTCTATGATTACATAGAAACAATAATAAACTATCATACGCGATAGCAAGAAAATCCCAAAAACAGAGAGAGCGTAGGGAACTTGAAACCGAAAGGCTGAATCAGAAATTAAATGATGGGTTGTTGAAGAGTGAGTTTGAACACGAAAAGTGTCTAGTTAAGAAAGATATTCGTTTTGTTTTAGGGTTTCGAACCGAGGGTGGTGAGTGACTTTCGGTTGGGGGAGGTGGTTGCAAGTAGGGGAAGGGGTAGTGGTCGCCGGTAATGGTGGAGTTTTCGACAAAGTATAGAAAGAAGATGGATAAAATAAGAACCTAGGAGTTGGGTCACTTAAATGAGTGAGGATATTTTAATAATTTGATTAGTAGAACGGTATTTTAGTTAGTTGTCCTTAAAACTAACAGATAAATCTTTGAATTTTGTAATTTGAAATTTTAAGAATTAAGTCCCCACATAAGTGTACGACATGAAAAAAAAAATCAAAAGATTATCATAGAGCTGGAGTAAAGTAATCCGGTAATCATTTGAAGAAAAGAAGTAAAGTAATTCGATAATCATTTGAAAGAAAAAGTAAAAGTAATCCAGCAATCTGACATACATAAAATGTTTTCTGTAATCTGACGTGTATGGTTTTTTTCCTTGGAATATGCATTCGAGGATTCCCACGTTTGTCCTTTGAAATACAAATTTACAATATAAAGTTTAACAGAAAATTTCTTTCCTTGTCATGTGTGATTTGAATTCTTGTACTTTAGCATTAAAAATCAACTTGGTTGATATATTTTGGTAGGAATTTGAATTTATGAGACCAATGACAGAAGCAAAAGACTTAAGCCACCATCACAATACAACTTGACTCGATGGGTCAATCCGGTCTACCTAATTGAATATTATAGATGTGCACCTTATGTTCTCTTATGAAGTCATCGTGAGATTTGTGATTTTCAACTTAAGGTTTCTAGGTAAGAGTTTTGTAACACCATTTTAGTGATTGCAAATTCATAGAGATTTCCACACACTGTAATCTTCTTTCTGAATAATGAAAGTTCTCGTTTGTGAATGCAGTATATTATGTTGGTGTATGAATCACTTAAATTTCCTCATGGCTTTTGCTTTGTTTGCACTTCAGTTCTTAAGTTTCTGATATTCATTTTAATATTCTTAGGTATGAGCCTAATCTTTATTTAAATTGAGAAATCATAGACCTAAGAACAGATTTGGATGAAAAATTAGTTGCCATTTGTCAAGGTTGAGTTTGGGCTAGAGCCAAGGCCTCTATGTGTTTGAGGTCGAACACCCACCCACCGTCCCAAAAAAAAAAAAAACTTGAATTGATTTGAAAACATGACATTCTCAACTTAGAGAAGGAAAATTGGCACTTTAAATCAAGAAAAGCTAGGATTTTGTGAAAACCTTTGATGACAATTGGTGTAATTTATTTTTCTTTTATCTGATATTCATCCAGGCCAAATTACGCCATCTTGAATAAATTCTCAAGGGAACTTTTATATACTTAATATAGATGGAGCTTCGCCCCTAGCCTCAAGGGTATTCAAACTCTAACCTCCTATATGCAAGCATTGGTCTTTTGCTTTTTTTTTGGGTCAAAATTTGAGAACTTTCATTAAGAAAAGCAATTGATGCCAGAAACCTGGATGATAACAAAACCTATCAATGATAAAGAGAGGTGGGATAGACCACCAAGATCTAGAAAGAGAGTGCTTACAAGCAACCCTATCAAGAAAATCTGCCCAAATGTTATGGCTCCTAGGAATATATTAAAAATAAACATAATTGAAGTCTGAGGCTAATATAATTATCTCATGAACTAAACTAAGCTCATCCAATTCAAAGATGACGGTAAACCCTGCAAAACTAGCACTGCCGATAAACGGTCAGAATTAATTGACCTGCACACTCAATATTCCTAAGGATTGCCTAAGAATAAGAGCATCTCGCACTAATTCAAGCTCCATGATAGTGGCATGAGTGGCCAATCTGGGAGTACATTGAACTACAATGAAAGTCCCTCCTACATCCCAAACTATGCAACCTCTTCGACCCTTTCTTGTATTACTATCCCATGATCCGTCCACAAAAATCTAAAAAAGATCCACCTCCAAAACATGATCCATAGCTAGAATCATAGGATTACTTCCTCTATGTTCTGAAACCGAGGAGAGATGGAGAATATCTGCACACATAAAGGAGAAGTTAATCATAATAAATTGGACACAAGCTGTTAGACCATGATATAAAGTGGCATTCATAGTTTCCAAATACACCATGCTAGAGCACTCCATAGTTGATCAACCCTCTCTTTATCATTCCATCTTTTGAATTTAACTGGGTGAAATCCATCCAATCATGAAGATGAAGACCATGAAAATCTGACACATCAATATGCAAAGGATCGAGTTTCCAACATTCTCGTGCATGAAGGCGAAAAAAACTCATGACTAACATTCTCAATTCCATTTTCGCAAACCAAACAAAGAGGAGCTAAAGTTGCTCTTCTAGCAAAGAGAGCAATACCAATAGCTAAAACCTCATGAGAAGATTGCCATAAAAAATGTTTTAACTTTGGTAAAGAGGGAATGTGCCAAATCTTGTTCCAAAAAATGCATGAAGTGGAGGAAGAAGTAATATCCATTGGATCTCAATTGCTTATACTAAAAAATAATGGTAGGCTAGACCCATGTCATATTTTGTTTTTAACTTGAATTTCACAGCCCACTTAGTATTTACTTCATTTATTTTTTTTTATAAAATAAGAATTGATTTTCATAATAATGGGGGACAATCGCGAACACTCCTTGTTGGACTTCCACATGGACTTCCACAGGACATATCACTTTTCAAATGTATAAGTAAGATCATTATAGATGGACTCCAACATGTTATATATTATTATGGTTCGACTAAAAAAAGAAGGAAAAAAAATGTTCTATAAAATGTTCTACAGCATGATATAGAGACTTCATGTTAATGAAGTGTTTACCAAGAATCAAGTATTGTATGTTTTTGTCAAATCAATATGTACTTTTGGCATGATATTTTTTCTTATAACAACTTATTTGCTTGAATAAGGTTCATCCTCGTTCATTATTTTAATTTAATTTCCTCAAAATACTTATGTGTTACAAAGAAACAGAAAATAATACTATGGAATTTCAAACAATTAGATTGAGACATTAGAGTAAACCAATTGGGTAAAAACCATATTCTTTGCGCTTCATATTCTTGTATATGCTAACTGCACGAATCTATTTCTCATTTCTTGTGATCAGTGATCCTGTAATTTCTTTGCTACATTTCTCCCCTCCCAACAGGCCTCATCTCTCTGATCTCATTTTCTTTTGGCACAACTAAAGGAATAGCGACGAACTGCCAAGATTGGTGTTATTTTGTGAAAAATTATAAAAGAGCAATATGCCAAAACAAACAAGGCACATGGAAAAATTCATGCACATACAATGTCAAGGATGAATCTGGCAACACCTTTGGCAAAAAGAAAATATTCTATTATAGCCCGCAAGATGGGAATAACTACATTAACACCGAGTAGAAATATGAGGAATTCAAGAGAGACCCACAATCTCATCCTAAAGTAGAATGGGTTCTCTACAAGGTAAGCAACAATGAAGCTAAAAGAGTAGGAGAGCACGGAGACCTCAAGACTGAAGAGGATGAACAGACAGTGGCGGACCTACGAAGGGGCCGAGGATGCCATGGCCCCGGATTTTTAAAAAATTTATGTATATTCCCTTAATTCCTTTAAGTTTTCCAGTTTTGCCTTTTCCCACATGTGAAATGTCACTATTTGGCCTCCCAATGTTGAGAACAAATTTTAAAGGTAGAATGATGGGTATAAATGTCATTCCTAATCAAAAACTAATTCATCAATTCCTATTTATTCTCCCATCTCTTCTCTCATCTTTTCTTCCTATTTATTCTCTTATGTTTCTATAAACGTGGTTAAAGGAAATTTTTGAAAAAAAATCTTATTAGGTATTAAAAAATCAAAATGTTAATTCTAATTAGAAACTAACTCTTCAATCCCTATTTGTTCTCTTATCTCCTCTCATCTCTATCCTCTTTTCTTCTTATTTATTCTCTTCCCTTTCTACAAGCGTGGGTTAAGAAAACTTTGAAAAAAAAAATCTAATGCACAATTAGGTCTCTTTCTCCTTTTTTCCCTTTTATTTTATTTTATTTTATTTTATATTCTATGTTTCTTTATTTCTTTTGCAATTTTTGTTATTTGATTTTGTATTGTAAATAATATGTCTATAGGTAGTAGGTAACTAATTACCATTGATTTGCATCTCTTACCTTAAAAAAATAATTTGGTTTACATCTCCTATTAAAGAAAATTTTGTCTTGCATCTAACTTTTTAGGGTTGAAGTCATGTGTATATTATGTTTTTATATTGTTGCTTTAATTTTATCTATATTTTGTTAGAAAAAAATATAGTTATCAATAGTTTATCATTGTTTCAAATATTTGTGAGCCCTACATTAGTGTTTCTTCAACGGGAAGGTCCGCCCTGTGGACCAGATCAATAATATAGAGGGAACCGAACAAAAACAAGGAGAGCCCACTAATGAAGAAGAGATTGACTGCGCTAATTCCCTAATATTGCTCTTAGAGGCATAGGAAGAAGATGAAGATAATTTCCTCTACGTACTACCAACCGATCAAAATTCAGAAATTAAATAGGAAATTAGAAATAAAAAAGTGACTTTGTAGATAAATAGGAAATTAGAAATAAAACATACTACCAACCGATCAAAATTCAGAAATTAAATAAAAAATTAGAAAAAAAAATTTGTGGTATTGGTGGTTTTTTATACTGGTAATGAAATGTTGCCGGATGGGTGTGAACCCAAGACCTCCCCATGGGAGTCTGAGCTTTTAACCGCTCAACTAACCTACCATTGGCAAATGTTATTGATAACTCAATTTCATAAAAAGCAAATATTACTCATTATATACTCTTTATGATTTTAAATTTTGAAAGTTGAATGATAATTTTGCCCATAATAAGGTGTAATGATCATGATGTCCCTCTCCTACCCAATCTTTAGGTGGGTGAATGAAGACATATCCCCAAAAACTATCCATCACTACCAGAAACCACCACACCCCCTTCCCCCTTCCTCACTGGAAAATCACCTACCATCGTCCCTAAACCTAATAACTAGCATACTTTCTTAATATTTTTCTCATATACTTGAATTTCTGCTCAAGGCTTTGGTCTTGCATTTCCAGACCTGGGTAAATTTCGTTTTAAGAGGATGGAAAGTGAGTTTTCAATCATAGTATCATTTCTTTGGTTTGCGTTGGTTCAACTTTGTTGAGGAATTAGGGTTTCTGCTATATTGCTTTGCATCGAATTCACCTGTTGTGTTCATTTGCAGCTTATAATTTTTTATTCAAAATATCTGTAAAGAGAACCTGAAGAATGAAATAGTTGATTGATTTGTGATGATCAAAATAACTAATTGTATTCTGGACCCCCCTTGTCTGGTTCAAATGTCATATCCCACCAGTCCTTCACCCTTTAGATAGCCCTCAACCTCGCTCTCCCTACCCAATCATTTCTCATTAGTCGTCATATTCCTCTCAGTCCCAATTGCACCATTTATTGGAATAGTTCAAAGGACCTTGACTTCCTTTTCTTCTCTTGCCTGCTCTCTCGCTCTGTTTGGACCTTAGCCTTAGTTTCCATTTGGCCACGATCGTAACGTTCTTTTGGTTTTGCTGGGGCTTGGAACTAGATCCTGAGAAGCTATGCCGGTGCCACTATCTGCGACCAAGTGGATAAGTTTTTCTTTGCTGCCACAATCCACCATTTATGGTAGGAGTGTAACATGAGAAGATGGACTTCCAAATCCCGATCTCGAGTTATTATTTGGAATGTCATCTATTTTGATGTTTCTTCAAGACTTCTCTCTCTCTCCCATCCCCTGGTTATTAATTCTCCAAGAAATAGGCTGATTGTTAGTTTTTGGAGTATCAACTCCTCTCTCCTCTCCAGTCCCTTCATTGACTGGTCTTATCCCTCCCCCCTCTCCCCCCTTTGTTTATGCGCTTTGTTGTTGCTTTCAGTAATTTAACTATTTATTCATAAAATAAAAAAAAACTGTATTCTTGTGCACTTTCATCTTTAAACTTCGAATCTTCGAGAAGACGATTTGTATGAATTTTATGGAGTTCGGATATGTTTACTTTGTAATTTTCAACGCGTTGATGCAACTGACTCTTCTGTTAATGAATGTTCTTTAAAATTGTGAATCATCAGTTCCTTCATGTAAGCATTTGGTAACGTCGAACTTCCATTTCAAAGCTTCCTGCTGATTTATTTATTATAATCGCAGTAGCTTCTCCCCCTCTCTTTATCCACGTTTGTTTGTCTCTTCTCTTTTTCAATTCAGCATTCCGTTGATGAGTACAAAGACGACACATCGTCTAGTTAATTCCAAGAAAAAACTGGAGAGCCCAGACAGTTCTTAATGGTGTCATTTCTGAGTTCGTCCAGTAACAGGGTGATGTTCCCAAAATTAAAAAGATTCATGGGGACGGTGGTGTTCCGGGTAGAGGAAGGTCTGGGCGAGGTTACCAGTAAGGGCAGTGTGCGGTGACTTTAGCAGGTGGTACACCGTACACGTTCCTGACGAGGGGTCAGTAAAAAATGGGTGAAGGGAGCTTCACCTACCAAAGAACAACAAACTCCCATTGACAACAACAATAACAAAATGCAGATTCCTTAAAGGCTCACACAATGGTAACAAACCTGTAACTGCGGCTCCGGCTGTAGCTTCGACTTTTTCTGCTACGACGAGGAGATGGAGATCTCGATTGTGATCGAGAATAGCTACGACCACGTCTAGGAAAAGGAAAAAAAAAGCATCGTCACCCGTGAGTTCAAGCAACTGAATACATCAATATCCTGACCAGAAATATTTAACTAAAAATGAAATAAAGTGGCATTCATAGTTTTCAAATACACCATGCTAGAGCACTCCATAGTTGATCAACCCTCTCTTTATCATTCCATCTTTTGAATTTAACTCGGTGAAATCCATCCAATCATGAAGATGAAGACCATGGGGGTTGAGATCCTCGACGGCGCGTTTTGTAGCGGCCATCCAGCGGCCGCTACAGATGGGCGCCGCGTGGACCTCATGGAAATCGTGGTCACAGCCTCTTTAACTGTTATATAAACCGTATTAATAACCGAACCGGATTAAAACAATAAAACAACTTATACCTTAAAGCGAGCCAATGCGCTTATCTCTCGTCTCTTCCTCTTTCGAAGAAGTTGCAGAAGAATGCGACGACGACGAGACCGAACAAAGTCCTTTTTTTTTACAAACTTCGCATTAAGCAAGAGCGGATTAAGCGATCTTAGCGAATCGTAAGTCTAATCTTTACTTATGTTGTGATTTTTGTTTTCTTGTAAGAGCTGATGTTTTGATCGATTGGTAGAAATTTTACTGAATGTTGTTTTCTCTGTTTTTCTTCTTTGATTCTCCTTTAGAATCCAGACTTCATATATCTCCGTGCTCTGATCTATACATATGCAAATTCTGCTTGCCTTTCGTTTCTTCCATGTTCGATTATCAAAATAGATTTCAGATTTGAATACTTTTCGATTACTGGTTTTTCATTTGTTTCTGCTCTTCTTTGGCTGAGAAGTAAAGCAAAAGCTGAAATTTCAAATACTTGGAGTGTGACCGTAGCCTTTCATTTTCAAACAAAAGGTGTATCCCTTTTTCCGTGAGAAATATCCGAATATTCTTCCTTTAATATCTTTAATATGCTCCGCCTTTTTGTTTCATGTTTAGAGTTAGGTTTCAGGGCTACTCTGTAATCTGTATCCTACTCCGGCTGGAGCTCTAAAATGATTAGAGTCACGTTTAAGTAATTTAATTTAATATATAAATTATTGGGTGTATCTGTGTACTTCTCTTCAGATTTTCACACCCAGCTGGCCTCTGTAACCTCTTTATAAACTAAAATCTGAAAAACTAGGACTTTGTTCAGTCTCGTCGTCGTAGCATTCTTCTGCAACTTCCTCGAAAGAGGTAGAGACGAGAGATGAGATGAGAGGATTGGATGAGATAAGAGCATTGGCTCGGTTTAAGGTATAAGTTGTTTTATTGTTTTAATCCGGTTCGGTTATTAATACGGTTTATATAACAGTTAAAGAGGCTGTGGCCACGATTTCCATGAGGTCCACGCGGCGCCCATCTGTAGCGGCCGCTGGATGGCCGCTACAAAATGCGCCGTCGAGGATCTCTACCCATGAAAATCTAACACATCAATATGCAAAGGAGAGAGTTTCCAACATTCTCGTGCATGAAGGTGAAAAAATAACTCATGACTAACATTCTCAATTCCATTTTTGCAAACCAAATAAAGAGGAGCTAAAGTTGCTCTTCTAGCAAAGAGAGCAATACCAATAGCTAAAACCTCATGAGAAGATTGCCATAAAAAATGTTTTAACTTTGGTAAAGTGGGAATGTGCCAAATCTTGTTCCAAAAAATGCACGAAGTGGAGGAAGAAGTAATATCCATTGGATCTCAAATTCTTATACTAAAAAATAATGGTAGGCTAGACCCATGTCATATTTTGTTTTTAACTTGAATTTCCCAGCCCACTTAGTATTTACTTCCTTTATTTTTTTCTTCTATAAAATAAGAATTGATTTTCATAATAATGGGGGACAATCACGAACACTTCTTGTTGGACTTCCACCAGGAATATCACTTTTCAAATGTAAAAGTAAGATCATTATAGATGGACTCAACCATGTTATATAAGATTAATATGGTTCGACCATAAAAAGAAGAAGAAAAAAACATGTTTTATAAGATGTTCTACAGCATGATATAGAGACTTCATGTTAATGAAGTGTTTACCAAGAATCAAGTATTGCATGTTTTTGTCAAGACAATATGTACTTTTGGAATGATATTTTTTAATAACAACTTATTTGCTTGAATAAGGTTCATCCTCATTCATTATTTTAATTTAGCTTCCTCAAAATCCCTATGTGTTACAAAGAAACAGAAAATAATACTATGGAATTTCAAACAATTAGATTGAGACATTAGAGTAAACCAATTAGTTAAAACCCACATTCTTTGCGCTTCCTATTCAATGCTAACTGCACGAACCTATTTCTCATTTATTGTGATTATCCTATAATTTCTTTGCTACATTTCTCCCCTCCCAACAAACCTCATCTCTCTGATCTCAATTTCTTTTGGCACAACTAAAGAAATAGCGACGAACTGCCAAGAGTTGTATTTTTTTGTGAAAAAATATAAAAGAGTAGTATGCCAAAACAAACAAGGAAGATGGAAAAATTCATGCACATACAATGTCAAAGATGAATCTGGCAACACGGTTGACAAAAAGAAAATATTCTATTATAGCCCGCAAGATGGGAATAGCTGGATTAATACCAAGTAGAAATATGAGGAATTCAAGAGAGACCCACAATCTCATCCTAAACTTGAATGGGTATTGCACAAGGTAAGCAACAATGAAGCTAAAAGAGTAGGAGAGAACGCAGACCTCAACACTGAAGAGGGTGGACAGATCAATAATAAAGAGGGAGCCTAACAAAAACAAGGAGAGCCCTCTAATGAAGAAGAGATTGACTGCGCTAATTCCCTAATATTGCTCTCAGAGGCACAGGAAGAGGATGAAGACAATAATGCAGCTAGAACCCTCATGTGACTGAAGAAACAGATATGATTTCTATAAGCTAGTTTTATAGGCGACAGTTTTAATTTCCTAGTGCTGCCTAGACAATAATGTTCGTTGTTTCCTTTTATGCTTTAGTCGAGCTTGTAAATTTACTAGGGAATATATCTAAATAGGATCCATTACACTACATACTACCAACCGATCAAAATTCAGAAATTAAATAGCAAATTAGAAATAAAAACGTGAAAAGCTACGAATCAATCACTTTCAACTCGCTAACTTTCTGTTTACAAGTGTGGTTTGTTCTTAGTTTCCCCTTTAACCAGTATTAATACTAAATTGCAACAACAATATCTAAAGAGCATTATTTCCATATAACCACGCCTTAACTAGGGATTCAGTTAAAGATAAGGAATGCATTTTACACAAAAAAAAGTACTGTAGATTGTTCACAATTTTATAGCCAAAGCACAAAATAGATCTCACAGTTAGTAAGAGAAAAAGCTTGTCCAACAAAAAAAAAAAAAACTTAAAAGTGCATTACTTAGAAAAGGACACAAACAGAGAGCAAGATGTTATAGATGTAATCAGTTCTTTGATAAACATAGGTTATGTATACGAATGAAAAGACCCAAAAAAAAGAAGAAGTCATCCCACATATTAAAATTGAAATAGATTATCAATTTGCCGAAAAAGATTTTGAATCAAACATCATACTACTATATAAATAAAAGGGATAATTATTGTTGTCCCTTGTACTTTGATTTTATTACAAATAAAATCATATTCTTTATAAATTTACTGTTGCCCCCCTTCCTTATAACGGTGTTAAGTAGCCGTTAAGTTTGAATATGTAATGTCTAATTTGCCCTTCATTAAAATTAAGAAATCAAAAGACAACGCTACCCCATTTATAAAAACCAAATTAAATGTCAATTTTACTCTAAACTTCATTTATTTTGAATTAATGAAATCGGAAAAATCCAAATCCGATTTGGTTTCCCACCTTCACTAAACTTCATTTAATTTGAATTAAAGAAATGGACAAAATCCAAAACCGATTTGGTTTCCCGCCTTCACCAAGCTTCATTTATTTTGAATTAAAGAAATGGGCAAAATCCAAATCCGATTTGGTTTCCCGCCTTCACTAAACTTCATTTATTTTGAATTAAAGAAATGAAAAAAATCCAAATCTAATTTGGTTTCCCACCTTCACTAAACTTCATTTATTTTGAAAATATTCAGTTTCCAATTTGAGTTGAATTCGATTTTCCTTCCTATTTGGTTTTTATTTAAGTTTTATTCAATCATTCTTTCTTTATTTAGTGGTGTTTTTTGTTTGTTTGTTATTTTTTTTTTCCTGAATAAAACGGATTATAGTTACTTTTTTCTCCACAATTAATTAAGGGTACTAGTGTAACTTGACAAAAGGGTAAATAAGTAAAGAGATAAGTATAAGGGTATTTTGGAGGGTTTTTGAGAAAATATAAAGATGCCGCATCATTAGTAAACTAACGGAACTTAACAGTAGGGGGGCAATAGTAATTGTAGACAAAGTTAAAGGTTGGATTAGTAATTTTGAAAAGTACAGGGGATACAATAGTAATAAAATCAAAGTAAAGAAGGACAATAGTAATTATCCCTAAATAAAACCACCATATAAAAGTCAAACTCCAAAGTATTTATGACATGTATTTTCAATGAAACAAAAGTACCCTTACCATCAGAAGATGCAACCCTTAATAGTATTTCCTCACAAGAGCTACAACTTTCTAAACAAATCATACATTTTCAAACTTTGCTACATCCCAACAGCTACAACCTTCCAAATAAAGCATACCTTGTGCTTACTCTCAACAGCTACGACTTTCTATATATCTCATATCTTCTCAAGCTTTTCTGTTTTCTTTTGGTATTCTCTTCCACAAAATCAAAAGACCTTTACTTGCTTCTGAAAGATAAACAGTGAATAATGCTTCCACCCAAGAGCTACAACCTCCCAAATAAAACAAACCTCTTCAACCAGCGGGGGTTGGTCCAAGTAGTATGCAGTTTGGTCCGCTTAAGCAAGGTTCACAAATCGAAACTTTGTGGATGCAAAAAATCCCCGCTAGGAGACTCACCCACCACAGCCAGGTGTGTGACCCCGGTCAAACACCGGATTAGTCAAGGCAAAGCCTTGAAAACCGGGGTTGACAATAAAATAAAAAAAATAAAAAAATAAAAAATAAAAAATAAAACCAACCTCTCCAAACTTAAAATAAAATGTCGGGCGGAAGATGAAGCAAATACAAGCCATCGTTTCAAGTGTTTTCTATGAATGGAGGAGATGGTTCTTACAGCTACAATTACTCTAATGTCCATACCCGTATGCTCCAAACTCATCTTACTTCCGCTCGTATGATCCTTTGTTCTACAGAGACAAAACAAACGCTCCAAAAGCAAATGCGGATGAGGCAACTGCTGAGATGCTTAACATAAAATCCATCTTTTCCTAAATTTAACGGTTTGTTGGCCTCTCGCAGTTTCACACGCTGCTTTTCTTTCTTCATCTTCCTTTCTTTTTCTTTTCTTTTTTCTTTCCAAAATTTACCACTGATTTGTCTCTATGAAGCTGTAATTGTTATTGTTTCAGTTACAACAGGAAAGAGTCAGAGAGACATCTTCTCTAGCAACATCCCAAAAATTAATGTTTTGCTGGATTTGTTTATTATCTTTTATGATTATGAATTGGGCTGGTTGATTTCCGGGAATTGTTCTCTCAGAAAACTTAGATCAGAATGACTTCAAATTGTTAACACTATCTGAAACTTGTGAGACCTGCAAAATCGCCAAGTCCAAGCTTTCTGCTAAGGTGGCTAACTTTGTGTTGACTCCTTATTTAGCAAGACCAGATTCCAGCAAACACTGGGGAAAATGGTCCACCATCAATTGGGAACAATGTGGTTTTCATGCAAGCTTATGTTGAGGAGTTTCATGCCATTACATAAGCAAGAGGCAATTGGATCACGGAGTGCTTTTGGTGGGGTATGGCGTAGAAGGTTATTCTTGCATTCGCTTGAAGAACAAACCATATGGAACATAAACAACAAGGAAGAAAGCTTAGGGGAGAATGGTTATTACAAAATCTGTTGGGTCATAATGTCCGTGGTATAGATTCCATCGTCTCAACCGAGGCTGCACACAAATCTCTCAACAGTAAATTCCTGATTTGCAATAACCAAAAAAATTATTGGTTTACGTATTGCTTTTCATCTCTTGCACAGGAATGTTATCATATATGTGGTGCCATAATCTTCATAATTTTGTCTCACTATCAAAGCCCACCAACCTATATGTTATCATATATATTGGTTTTCATGCAAGCTTATGTTGAGGAGTTTCATGCCATTACATAAGCAAGAGGCAATTGGATCACGGAGTGCTTTTGGTGGGGTATGGCGTAGAAGGTTATTCTTGCATTCGCTTGAAGAACAAACCATATGGAACATAAACAACAAGGAAGAAAGCTTAGGGGAGAATGGTTATTACAAAATCTGTTGGGTCATAATGTCCGTGGTATAGATTCCATCGTCTCAACCGAGGCTGCACACAAATCTCTCAACAGTAAATTCCTGATTTGCAATAACCAAAAAAATTATTGGTTTACGTATTGCTTTTCATCTCTTGCACAGGAATGTTATCATATATGTGGTGCCATAATCTTCATAATTTTGTCTCACTATCAAAGCCCACCAACCTATATGTTATCATATATATTGGTTTTCATGCAAGCTTATGTTGAGGAGTTTCATGCCATTACATAAGCAAGAGGCAATTGGATCACGGAGTGCTTTTGGTGGGGTATGGCGTAGAAGGTTATTCTTGCATTCGCTTGAAGAACAAACCATATGGAACATAAACAACAAGGAAGAAAGCTTAGGGGAGAATGGTTATTACAAAATCTGTTGGGTCATAATGTCCGTGGTATAGATTCCATCGTCTCAACCGAGGCTGCACACAAATCTCTCAACAGTAAATTCCTGATTTGCAATAACCAAAAAAATTATTGGTTTACGTATTGCTTTTCATCTCTTGCACAGGAATGTTATCATATATGTGGTGCCATAATCTTCATAATTTTGTCTCACTATCAAAGCCCACCAACCTATTTGCTAAGTGGTGCTTATACGAAAATATGTTATTGTATGATCTGCACAACATATCAATGAATTTGTTTATATTTTAAGAATATCCCATAAAATTTTTCTTCTTTTAATAATCTAATTAACTCATTATCTATTCTTATTCCTTAATAGATAGATTTATTCACCTTTTAAATGCAAAATCTATCTGTGCTTTCCCTATGGAGTAGACAATGGGATTGGTTCTTCATCCCAAATTCTAAGAATCTTCTACAGAGATTTAGATGAAATTTTATTCCCCACATTTTTGGGGGTTCTTACACTAGAGGTGTGAGTGAATCCACTGATGTTTCAGTCAAGATTGGAAAACATCCATCTATTACATATCGCGTCCATTGTTTGTTCCGTCATAAAGGTTGCGATATGAAACTCTTTTCATCCATTTGCAGGTTTATCCTGGGTTTACCATTCACTGTAGCTAGGCACAATAGGGACAACAAAAGTTCTTACACTTAAGTTTGCCGATATGTTTCAAGAATTCATAAATCTTATCATTGATTTCCAAGGGTTCTATTAGTGAAAAGGATTACTAAATGTAGTCTTGGTTCATTGTCGTTCTGAATCCACATAATTACTATTCAGTGTTTATCAAGGCATCAATTATATTCTTACAATTGTGATAGAAGGTACAAATTATTTGTGTTAATGTGTGCGTGTGTCAGAAGAATAAGTAGAAATAGGAATTAGGAAATACTGGTCATTATTCAAATTGACATGCTTTACATTAAACTAGAACATGTTTTTCAAACTCTCGTCTAATGGTCTTAGGTTCATGGTGGCCCTTGCCATGATAGCATTAAGCTTGCATGGTCTTGTTGTTCGTTCTAGCAAAGCCTTCATCTTTGCATAGATTTTTCAGATAGTTAATAAATAGTAAAGGCACGATGATGGCATCAAAATCTTATTGTACAATATTTAGAAAGCAATTAGTTGGATTGGCATGAATGGAAATGGAAAGCACTTACCTTTGAAAACCTTTTATCCGGAGTGTTGCTATTTTGCATTATTACCTACGTGCATCTGCACGTAAGATAGTTACAGCCGTTCTGAAGAACCAAAACACTGCTGTGCTTTGAGGTGGAGCTCTCCACCTCCACCTGTTTTGCTTTCTCCGCCTCTCTCCCTCTCTCCGCCTCTCTACTTAGGTTTGAGGTTTCTCTTTTTCCACCTCTCCCTCGCCTCCTCTCTCCATCTCTCTGCCTCTCTCGCTTTCTCTCCACCTCTTTGTTCACTTTCTCCACCACCTCCACCTGCTCCCTCGCCTCCCTCTCTCTCTTTCTCCAGTCGGGAAAAAAAAATCTCTCAGTCTCTAGCTTATCTCCGTCGCTCTCTCTGCTCTCCCTTTTCCCCCAATCTGTACTCTATCTTTTTCCCCCCAATCAGTGGAAAGCTTTAGTTTCTTAGAGAAGAAAAAAGAAATTTAGGAAGATGGGAGATCGAGTAGTGCATTCTGCAGATCTGAAGATTTTACGCCGGAGTTGGATGTGTCTCCCGTGGGATCTGGAAGCTTTGTTGCTGCAAGAGTCTTGTGTTGCTGGTTGCCATCGGTGTATCTTCGACGTCGCTGTTATTTCTGCCCTTGTGGTGTGTTATCTCTCCGCCCTTGTGGCGTGTATTTCCGTCCTTGTGGCGTGTCTATGTCTGCCATTTTATGGCGTGTCAGTTGTGATGGAGGATACGTATATCGTATTCCTTGAGCTTAATTGTTTCAATGGTTGTTACAACTACGTTTCTAAGGACTTGGGCTTGACCCATTCCTTAGCCTGGATGACCTTGTCTATTGCATGTATGACATTTGGTCAATTTCCATTCTTGGTTCAGATCGAACCTTGTGTTTCATGCACTTATCTTTCCACCGTACTACTTACTTTATTTTGTTAAGTAATTTAAAATTTGAAAGTAAAATGATGAAAAATGCCCTTTAAGTATAGTGTTATGATCAAATTGGCCCTCTACTTGTTAATATAGGCGAGGTTTCGCCCCTGGCCCAAGGGGATTCGAACTCTGACCTCCTCTGTGGAAGCGTTGGTCTTTGCCAACTGAGCCAACCCTCGAGGTTCACACTCTTCCTTCTATTGGTGATGGGATCTCTCCTTCACCAATCTCCTTCTTTTACCTTCAATTGTAAACCACCCCCCCACACTGAAAACCACCACACCCCTCACCCTGTGGACCACCACCACCCCTTCTTCCCCTTGCCTACCACCCTTCTTCCCCTTGCCTACCGGAAATCACCCTCCTCTCTGATCATCTTTTAATCCTCCAGTCATGAAATCTAAACCATCCTTAAATTCCTATGAGATTCAATTTTAAAAAGAGGGTAAAAGAACAGGTAGAAAATGCCATCAAAGTTCCTAAAAACGTTAATTTTTAAAGATGATCAAAAGCCATCTAGAGGAGACGGAGAGGGGATTATGATCGAAACATGACGGGATTCATGTGTTGACAACACAATTTTGATATTCAGTGGGTTGATAGATATGAATTCAGCCCATTACCATGAAACTAGGCCATAAAGTAACCCTAGTTTGGTAAAAATTTAACGGAAGAACAAAATATTTTTCAACAAAAAGGAAAAACCCTAATAAGAGAGGAAAACAAAATAGACGAAAGTAAAGCTCAGAACTTCTTAGAGGATTGTGTTGCAGTCACTGATTCAACTCCAAAAAGCCTCATCTTGGGCACAAAGATATTCATCAGAATGTCTACAAATGAGAAAACCAAAAGAAATAGAAATCAAACGAGTACAATAGACATTGAAAACGAAAAATTGCAAAGGTTTGTAAGCAATTTAAAGTGAACAATTTTGGCAACACATCTATACAATTTACAGATAGAGAGAGAAAACCTTAACCCTAAATGGCAGGAGAGGGTGATTTATGGTGGCCCGCATGACGGTGGTAGGTGATTTCCGTTAGACAAGGTGAAGGAGGAGAGGGTGAATGGAAAATCACTTCACCCTATTTCTGTGATCAAAACCCGTAAGGAAGTGATTTGTATTATCCCTTAGGCTGCGTTTGTTTGCAAAGGTGGGGTGGGAAAAGAAAAAATATATATGTGGGCCCCATGTGTAGTGGGGTGAGGTAGAAGGAAATGAAAGGGAGGGTGAAACTCTATTCTGCACTCGTAATTGGAAAATATTACTGATAAATCAATTTTATAAAAAGTAAATATTACTCATTATCCACTATTTATGATTTTAAATTTTGAAAGTTGAATGATAATTTTGCCCATAATAAGGTATTAAGGTGTAATGATCATGATGTCCCTCTCCTACCCAATCTTTAGGGGATCCACATCCTCTGTAATTCCTTTCCCTAAAATTCCCTGTAATTCCCTCATAGGATTGTGCCATGTGGCATTTAAGTAATCCAAAGGTTACCCAAAAAACTAGAATTTAAATAACATTCAAATTTATGGTTGGGTTTAAATAAAATTCAAATTTAGTTTAAATTAGATAACCTTTGGATTACTTAAATGCCACGTGGCACAATTCTATGAGGGAATTACAGGGAATTGTAGGGAAAGGAATTACAGAGGATGTGGATCCATCTTTAGGTGGGTGAATGAAGACATATCCCCAAAAACTGTCCATCACTACCGAAACCACCACACCCCCTCTTCCTACCGACCACCCCCCCTTCCCCCTTCCTCACCGGAAATCACCCACCATCGTCCCTAAACCTAATAACCACCATACTTTCTTAATATTTTTCTAATATACTTGAATTTCTGCTCAAGGCTTTGGTCTTGTATTTCCAGACCTGGGTAGATTTCATTTTAAGAGACGTATCGTCCTGTATTGAGTATTGTATCATTCTAGTTCATGTATTTTAGTGTAATTCAATGGAGAGACGTATCCAGATGTATCGTATCGGTTAGGTCAAATATGGAGACATATCGACAAGTATCGTATAATATCATGAGGTACTTTAAACCTTACCTAAATCTGTCAACCAAAGAAGGTTTATTCTCAAATTGTTCATTATCCAACCCAAGTGTCTTTTACTTACTACTGCTACCAACAATATTCATTATAAAACAGATGGACAGTTAAAATCATGGAACGAAAGTATTGTCCGGTTCGATGGGTGGCAAAATCTCACCGAGATTTCGCTGCCTGGTTTTTCAAATTTCAAAAATCAAAATATGTTTGCGGTGCGATTACCCATATAACATAAATATAAAATTGATAAAAATAATATAAGAAATAATTACAAAAGGTGGGAGTATACATGTAATAAATGTAAAGTTGAAAAAGTATAAAAATAATATAAAAAACTCTTACAAAATGTACAAAACGTCATTCAATCATGTAAAAATAATAATATAATAATATTTTTTAAACGAAAATCTGTCTTTAACTCTCTCTCTCTCCCACCTTCGTCAGTTCGTTCGTCGTCCTTAACGTGTCCGGCTATCTCTACAAGTATTTTTTTCCCAAGGACAAACTTTCTCTCTCTCCTTTTCTCTTTCTTTCTCACGGCGACGCACAGTCGGAAGCGGCCGGCGGGAATCTAACTCATCTCGTTTCGGAACAACCTTTTGGTTCGCTTAGTAGCGAAACCAGCGAATTTCGCCGAAATTTTGGCAAAATTCGCCGAAAAATAATTCCATGGTTAAAATATAGTTGCTAATGAGTTTCACAACTCAGAAACCTAGCTAGTTGTGAGCACTTGAGGGAGACTCACTGCCCCGTGGAGAACCACGGTTGTCATCCTCATCTTCCACAGTACTCTTGTCATCCCCAGGACTAGGGTTAGGGCTAGGGCTCCGTCCATTCATTTGAGGGCTTTGGTATCTTTTGCTTTCAGGACTCTCTCCTCTCTCAGGGCTTGCAGGGCTTCTGCTTTTTGCCCTAGGGCTCCCGTTGTAGTCCTGACCCATCACATCCATCAGTGGAGGTGAACTCTTCTTTAGCCTAGGACTCCTGCTGTAACGTGGACTTTTTGATCTCTTTTCCTCACGCTCAACACTGCGTTCTCTCCTTGCAGGTGATCTCGATCAGCTGGCCATAAAAACTTACAAGAGTTAGGATACAAAATAGCATGGAACACTGTGTCTGTAACTCAACGATAGCTAGTAAAATCCCCACCTCCCACAAACGGATCCCATTAAAAAATCAACCATTTTCTTATTCTTTTTAGGATAGATTGCACTCGACAATCCAGTTAGCATCAAAAGAACTCTTCCAAGTTCCCCACTCTCGCGAAACAGGAATACATTGTTAGTTTTTTTTATTAAAAATGTATATTAAGTTTCAAAATTAGTTTTTGTACTCTTTTATTTATTTGTTTTGTTTTTGTTTGTGTGTGGGACCCATGAGGTAAGGGTGGTAATGACGCACCATGAGTAAAGGAGGCCCGTCATGACCTTGGTTATTAGGCTTTTCATAACATTGGTCATGGGTCATGTGTCTTAAAGGTCTTGATCATGGAGATGATGTGGGCTTACTTGAATGGTTGAATTTACTCAAATTCTAACTCTTGACCTTCATTTCAATTTCATAACCATTCATGGCCATTACCATGAGTGGGGTTAAGGTCTTTGAATGGATTAAATTCTATTCATTCCTAAGAAGTGAATATGAGAGTTACTTTTCGAAGTAGTGGGGAAGTTAGGTCAAGGGGGTTTATTCACATTAGTGGAGGAGGGACAAGCCATTGATTCTCCATTAGTGGATAATTGATTTTCCCCCTTGTGAGGAGGTGTGGTTTGGGCCTATATAAATCCAACCATTCCTTGCATGTTGTGTGAAATAGAGACACACATCACTCTCACATTATTTGTTTTACAAAGTTCATTTCTTTTTTGAGTTGTCTAAGTGTTGTGCTCTAGCTTTTGGCTCCTTGAAGGGACTAGAAGAACTACCTCATCTTCTAGTTGGAGGTTGCTTTTTCTTGGAGGTGGTGGTGTGAAGAACCCTTGGTAGTAGGGTGCATCAATTACTTTAAAAACAGCACTCAAAGTGTAACTCAATCTCATCGATCGGTGGTTCATTCGGTTGCAACCTCGAGCTCTCTGGATTTGCTAAAGATCTTCATCTCTCAATTGTATTGCAATTTCATTTTTGTGTGTTTGAAGAATTTGTAATACAATAGCCCAACATACATAAAAATACTTAAAATAAACCAAAATAATAAAAAAAAAAAAAAAATCGCCAACCTTTCCTCCCCATAAAAAAACCAAAAAAAAAAAAAAAAAACAACCTTATCCTCAAAAAAACAAACCTATTAACCCACAAAAACCCCAACAAAAAAAAAAAAAAAAAAAAAATTTTGAATTTAGAAGGAATATCTAATATGTTTTATTAAAGTGAGCATATGTATTTATAGTACAATGAGATAGTAGTGTAGAAATATATGCTACTGAGTCACTGACTGAGTCAACTCTCTAACAGACCCCCTCAAGCGTAACGGGACAGATACCGTAAGCTTGTCTCTCAAATAACAGAATCGAGCGCGAGAAAGACCCTTGGTAAGTAAATCAGCCAACTGATCCTGAGTAGAAATATATCGAACAACAAGCTGACGAGTGGCAACCAAATCCCGAACAAAATGAAAATCTATCTCAATATGTTTGGTGCGTGCATGAAAGATAGGATTAGCAGTCATATAGGTAGCACCAATATTGTCACACCAAATCTGAGGAGCAACAGGGAGAAAAGCCCCAATTTCTCCAAGTAAGGAACGTATCCATAGCAACTCAGTAGCAACAGCACGATACTTGGCCTCGGTAGAAGAGCGAGAAATAGTACGTTGTTTTCTAGATCCCCATGAAATAAGATGTGAGCCAAGAAAAACGGAAAAACCAGTAGTCGATCGACGATCATCCGGACAACCGGCCCAATCAGCATCCGAAAAGGCAGATAAAGTCATAGTAGATGTCGGGGAGAAGAAAAGACCCATGGTTAATGTCCCATGTAAATAACGTAAGATACGCTTAACAGCACTCCAATGAACATCCGTAGGAGCATGCATAAACTGAGCAACCCGATTAACAGCAAATCCAATATCAGGTCGAGTATTAGCAAGATATTGAAGAGATCCAACTGTATGCCTGTATTCGGTTCCATCAGATAATAATGTCCCATCAGAAAGTGATAAACTAGCCCCAGAAGCAATAGGTGTTGAAACCGGTTTAGCATAATTCATTTTTGTATGGGCCAGCAAATCTGTGATATATTTCCGTTGTGACAAAAACAAACCCTCAGAAGACCGCGTCACCTCTATACCAAGAAAATAATGTAAATCCCCCAAATCTTTAATAGCAAACTCTGTGGCAAGAGCTTTTAGGAGAGAGGAAATAGCTGACAAACTATTCCCAGTGACAAGGATATCATCAACGTAAATGAGAAAATAAAGTGTCACAGTTGAGGTTTTGTAGTAGAAAAGAGATGCATCAGTCTTACTTCCACAAAAACCATGAGAGGTAATAAAAGAAGTCAATCTTGTGTACCAAGCTCGAGGGGCTTGTTTAAGACCATACAGAGACTTCTTTAGTTGACAAACATGTGTAGGATACGCCGGATCAGTAAACCCCGATGGTTGTTCCATAAAAACAATTTCATCCAAATTCCCAAGGAGAAATGCATTGGAGACATCAAGTTGTCGAAGTGGCCAATTATTTTGGATAGCAATTGAGAGAATAATACGAATAGTTGTATGTTTCACAACTGGACTAAACGTATCCCCAAACTCATAGCCAGGCCGTTGATGATATCCCTTAGCAACAAGGCGAGCTTTATAACGCTCAATAGACCCATCCGGTTTCCTTTTAACACGAAATACCCACTTACATCCAATAACATTTTGTGAGGAAGAAGAGGGTACAAGAACCCAAGTGCCATTTTGAACCAAAGCATTGAATTCTTCGTGCATGGCATGACGCCAATGAGGAGAAAGCGAGGCTTTAGAATAACAAGTAGGAACCTCTAATTCTTCAACAGAAGAGCTCAAATTCATCTTAACTGTAGATTTAAGTGCTCCCGTTTTAGATCTTGTAGTCATAGGATGAAATGGAGGCATAATTGAAGACCCATCTTGAGATGGAACTGATTGAGCTAAAGTATTAGCAACATCAATTGATTCCGAGATAGGCAGTCTAGTAACCATAGTTGGAGCCGAAGGTAGATCAGCCACTTGGACTGGATTACAGTGGGCCATAGGACCTTGATGAGGTCCATTGGTAATTACCGGATCAAGACATGATGGGGGTGGGGCATCTTCATTAGAATTAGGTGGTGGGATTGAGCCACAAATATTAATCCCATTACAACCATGATGCAGCCCATTAACAGGAGGCCCATGAAAATCAAATCCATTATTACAACCTTTAGACAGCTCTTGAACAGTAGGCCCATGAACATCTAGTGCCTTATTGCAACCATTAGATAACTCATTAAGAGTAGGCCCAGTAACATCACACCCATTATGAAATCCCAGATTTATATCTCTAGCAGAACAAGGTAGAACCACAGTAGGTACAACATTAAGCCAAGCTGAAGCTTCAGGCAAAGAGTTAGTAGAAACCATGCCTTTGTACGGAAACACTTGTTCAACAAATTCAACATGTCTTGAAACATAGACTTTTCCAGTAGCAGGCTCCAAACAAAGATACCCTTTATAAGAAGAATGATATCCTAGAAATACACATGGTTTAGATCGAACATCAAGTTTGGATTTAGTATAAGGCCTAAGCCATGGATAACAGAGACTACCAAAAACCTTCAAGGCATAATAATCTGGCTTGACAGAGAACAATAGCTCAAGTGGAGACTTATTACCAAACTTTACCATAAGCAATCGATTAAACAAGTAGACAGCCGTCCGAACACAAGCAGTCCAAAATATTTTAGGCAAACCAGCTTGATACATTAAAGCTAATCCAAACTCCAAAATGTGCCTATGCTTACGTTCTGCAACACCGTTTTGAGAAGGTGTATAAGGGCAAGACATTCAAAAAGTGATCCCATTTGCAGCCAACATGTCAGACATTACCTTAAACTCAGTTCCACCATCACTTTGCAGACAACAAATTTTCAGAGAAAAATAGTTTTCTACTAAAGCCTTAAACCTCAAGAATACATCATGCAAATCAGACTTATGCTTCAAAGTATACAACCAGGTATATCGTGTAAAATCATCTACAAAAACAACGTAGTATCGAAATTTATCAAAAGAAGTAACAAGAGCAGGTCCCCATACATCTGTATGTATTAGATCAAGAGGCCTATGACTAAAAGTTTGAGACAACTGAAAAGGTAATCTAAGACTGTGAGAACATTTACAAGCATCACACACAGCAAAACCAGAAGTGGGTAAGCCAAGACCCCGAAGCACAGCACTAGTTCTTTGAGGTGCTGGATGTCCTAACCTTCTATGCCAGTCAACCATAGAAACTTTAGAAGAATACAATCCAGTACGCATCATACAATCTTGAGTAGCAGACTGAGCAACAACACCTTTATGCAGCAACAAAAAATCAGCTGAAAACTCCACAGTGTAAAGTCCATTAACTGCTTTCCCCTCCAACAAAATTGACTGAGTCTTCAAATCCTTTACCACATAAGAGTTGGAGAAAAATTCAAAACAAACATTGTTATCCATCGAAAATCTTGAAACAGAGAGGAGGCTATACTTAATATTTGGAACACACAACACATTTGACAAAGCAAAGCAATGACCAGATGTTGAAACAGTAGCACTACCAATGTGTGAAATCATAACAGAACAACCATTACCTACAAATACATTCTCTGATCCAGTATATGGCTCATGAACAGCAAGATGAGCAAGATCTGCAGTCAGATGACTGTTAGATCCAGTATCCAAAATCCAAACTGAAGAATTCTTAGAAGATTTAGTAGACAACAACTTAGAAATCACAGATGCACAATAAATCTCACCAACAAAAGCATGGTTGAACCTCTGCGGACATTGAGAACATAGATGTCCTGGAGTGTGACACAATTGGCAGATAGGGCGAATTTCATTCATAAAAGATGGAGAATTGTAGTCTCCGGTTCGTGACTGATCACCAACACAATCAGAGTTAGGAGCATACCTCCCATAGGACCTACCACCAGAAAATCGACCATAATTCCTCCCATAGGAGCGATGAATCCAAGGCCTCTGTCCTCTGCCAGAACGATTACCAGTATTACGAGCAACAAACTGAGAATCAGATGTAGAAGAACGAGAACTGCCTTCAGCACGAGCAACATTCATAGTCGCAAGATTTGCAGTTACAACCGAACTAACAGAGGTTGAAGTAGAAGCATTCAAATGAAGCTCATGAGTTAGCAATAAACTAGAAAGATCCGAAAAAGTAATTGTATCGGCACGCAGGCGAACAGAAGTAGAAAAATCATTCCATGATTCTCCAAGACCCCTCAGCGTTGAAAGAACAAGATCTTCGTCAGAGACCGGTGAAGCTGCCGCAGCTAGAGCATCAGCAAGACTTATGATTTGAAGAAGATAGTCAGACACAGAAGAAGACCCTCGCTGAATATGAAACAACCGATCTTTGAGATCAAGAATTCTTGCTTTAGAACTCGATGCAAACACACGATTAAGGATCTGCCAAGCATCACGAGACGAAGTCGCAGACACTATATGTGGTAAGGTACTCTCAGACAGAGAAGATATCATCCAGCCAAGAATGAGCTGATCTTGACGATTCCATAGCATAACTGAAGAAGATATTGCAGCCAGAACTTCAGAAGAAGAAGATTCAGGAAGAACTGGACAAGGAAACGAGCCATCAACATATCCTAAGAGATCATATCCTCGAAGAAAGGGTAAAAACTGAGCTCTCCAAAGAGGAAAATTGGTAGCATTAAGTTTTATGGGAAGAGAAGCAGCAACATTCGGCAACGCCACAAGTGATGTCATCGAAGGTGAAGCAGAGGCAGTGAACTCCATAGCCAGAATCGAAGCAAAACAGAGGGCAAAGAGCCTAAATCACACCATGATTTTAGAAATACACTATAACGGGCGAACTAAGCAGAAACACCCCATGATTGACCAAATAATCAAGCAAATGCTTAAATCGGATCTTGAAACCAAAAGAGAAACCGCAGACTAAAAACAAGAAAACATTGCTCAGAGAAGAAGAGAGAACGTCTCAACACGCTCAGATCATCTTAATACCGCAGATCAGAACAAAGCTTTTCTTGAAACGCTGCTCGGATTTGAGAAGAACCGACACCTTTCTTGAAAAACTGATTTAGTTAACAGCAGCTTGAGAAGAACAGAAAAGCTAATCTGAAAAATAGAACTAGAAGAAACTAGAAGAAACGAATAGTGTTTAAGAAAAAGAGGCACAAATCTCAAAGAATTAGCTTTAGATCTTTAGAGACATCAAGAAGGTTCAAGAATAGTTGGTTCTTTGAACCAGAACAAAACAGCAAATAAACCAAGTCAAAGCTAAGACACGACTACACCTAAGCAACTGATACCATGATAGAAGGAATATCTAATATGTTTTATTAAAGTGAGCATATGTATTTATAGTACAATGAGATAGTAGTGTAGAAATATATGCTACTGAGTCATTGGCGAGGTAACTCCTTTAAAGGGTTTCAAGGGGGCGCAAGAGGGGGAAAAACCGAGGTTGGGGGGGGGGGGGAAAGGTGTAGTTGGGGGGGTGGGGGGGGGGGGGGGGGGGGGGGGGGGGGGGGGGGAGGCTACGACCACGTCTAGGAAAAGGGGGGAAAAAAAACTATCGTCACCCGTGAGTTCAAGCAAGTGAATATATAAATATCCTAACCAGAAATATTTAACGATAAATGAAATAGCTAAATGCATTTCAAGAGATATAGTACTTCAGATCCTTTGGACTATTCTGGCAGTTTCTTTCTATATGACTTCTTTCTTTATTTTTCTTTTTGGTGTCTGAGGTTTATCAGCGTGCACCTTGATTACATTCTCAGAAGCTCCGTCGTTCGTAATGGTCAAACCCATGTCTCTCTACCGAAAAGTATGGATCTTACCACTCTACCATTAAGGCCACAGTTGAAGCAGCGACCAGACCCAGGAGGAGGACCTCTTCCTAGCTACTCTCTCGAACCACCTGGTCCACGTGGACAAATAAGAATCAATCAGGGCAATAAGAAAGCGATAGCAAGAAAATAAATAAATGATAACCAATCAGGGCATCTAGCGGACACCCAAAAAAAAATAAAGTTCAAAAGGATATCAAATGACCACCTATAAGAGGCAAGAATAAGTGAAAATGAAGTTCCAGAAAACAGGTTTATGCGGGTTCAGAAAACTTACTCCCTTGGCAAATTCGACTAGGATACGACTCCCACAAAATTCTCTTCCATTTAAGCTATATCTTGCATCATCAGCATCACGAGGATCACTAAATTCCTGTAGCAAATATAAAACATATGCAGGGGATGACAAAGAAAAGTCTATATATATGCTTAACATAAAAGTGAGCAGCACTCTAGTGAGGGAACATGGAAATATAAGATAGAAAGTGTAGTAAACAGAAATTGCTAGGGTCTTGCATATTACCGTCAAGCCAAGATTTCGGACTGTCAGATCCGAAATTTTGGTTGAGATTCAATCTCGACCTTGAATTTCAACGGTCAAGATCGAAATTTCTACCAAAATGTCTGTGTAACATGAATTGTGTATGAGAATTTCATGGTTTCTTTCTTTCTTGGAGTTGATACAAATTATTTCGTCGGTCCTTGTTAGAGTTGATGCATGTTATTGAATTTGTCCTTATTAAGGTTAATGCATGTTATTTTAATTAGTCTCTATTATAGTTGATTGAGAGTCCTTGTAAGGGTTAAACCATAAAACCCAAGTTCAAGTAGACTTTGTTATAAAATTCAGTTAAGGTGTTAGAGTACAACTAGGATTCTTATTTTATTGGAAACTAGTATTTGTCAAGGATAAATATAGCCATCCATCCATGAAATAGTTACGCAGTTCAGAATATTAAATTCAGCTATTGTAGTCTATGTGATTTTTGTTCGCGATGAACAACATGCTTCAGCAGTGGTACAACTGCAGTCGCTTATACCATAGAAGGGAGAACCCACGGATCATGAACTTCAAGAATTTTCTTAGTTGATCTATGCAACTCCAGTCGTCGGACCCACTAAGGGGCCATGGCCCCGAGTTTTTAAATTTTTTTTTTTTATAAGTCTTTTAATTTTTTACTTTTTATATTAATTTTCTTCATTTTTCTAGTTTTTTTCTCTTCTCACATGTGAAATATCATTATTTGGCCCCCTTCGATATTGAATACAATGCATAGGTATGGGCCTGAAATTCATGGATTAACTACCCCTTAGAAAATATTGGAAGCTATTACCCCTCTGTTTTATGATGAGATGATCAATCAGCATACCACAACCAGCCACCAGGAAGCCATGAAATCACCTCACCGGAACAAGAAAAACCACCAACCAGCCAGAGAATAAGGGAAGACCCAAACTCCACTAGCACCGTGCATAGTATCCAAGGGAAACGTGGAGCTCAACCATTCATACACTCTACACAACATCACAGACCTGAAGTTGTTACTAACCACCTCTCTGAACCCTCACCTACCAAACCCTTTACATACTCTAGTAAGAACCCAAATTGAGGTCCAAAAAGCTTATACACTTCTCAAAACATAGCAGAATGTCAAATCAACCACCTGAGAGCCATCCCTACTAGTTCTACCCCACCCACTCGGCAAGCTCCAAAAACCTCTAATCCCCGGGCCCCTTCAGAATAGACTGTCCAAAATTTGTCTTCTTTGCTTGACCATATAGTGATGGGATAATGGATGCACAATCACGAACGGAGAAGAACACAAGCAAAGCACACAAGAGGGATTTAACATGGTTCAGCAAAACCATGCATAAATCCACCAAAGAGAAAAGAAGTTTCACTATTTCAAGGAAACTACACACCACTCTCACACCCACAAAGTGCTACCTTTTGCTTCTTGCCCAATCCCTATTCTCGGGATGGGTTCCCCAATCCCCTACAGGGATTGATTCCCCAATCTCCTACAGAGATTGATGCCTATAGGCTATCCCACAAATACTATTTATAGAGAAACCTAAAACCCTAATCCCAATGTAATAACAATTTTACCCCAGTATTAGTAATTGACCCAAACCCTGTTTCAATTACAAATACAACCAAAACCATAATTACATGGACCCACAGAATACAAGATGCCCAAACCCAACAATCTCCACCTTGGCTTGAATTCTGCAAACCACCTTGAAGAAAAACCGTTGATGATGTCTCTCTACAATCATCCGTCTCTGTGTATCCACCAAACCTTACTGCATGGCCCACATCCCCTCCAGGGATGCTTTTGTTACTGCCATCACTAAACCAGCATGGCGCACACCCCCCACCTGAGATGTCCTGTACAGCTCATCGCCGCTATACACGCATGACCCACATCCCCTCCAGGGATGCTTTTGTTACCGCCATCACTAAACCAGCATGTCGCACACCCTCCACCTGGGATGTCCCGTCAGGCTCATCGCCGCTATACACGCATGACGCACATCCCCTCCAGGAATGCTTTTGTTGCCGTCATCACTAAATCAACATGGCGCACACCCCCCACCTGGGGTGTCCTGTACAGCTCATCACCGCTTTACACGCATGACCCACATCCCCTCCATGAATGCTTTTATTACCGCCATCACTAAATCAGCATGGGGCACACCCGCACCTAGGGTATCCCGTACAGCTCATCACCGCTATACGACATGACGTGACTCCATCTCTCCTTTTGTCACAGTCGACTCCGAGAGATCACTGCCACTCACCAAAGCGAAAGTCACTCGCTTCTTTCCAGATTTGCCCTTGTTTTGCACCAAACAACCTGCAAATTCTGTCTACCTGTACCCTTGCCAAAGTGTCAACTAGAGCTCTACCTGTTTCAACATTCCCTGCAAGCCTATACAGTTTACCGATTCTGTAGCTTTCGTACCCATCAATCAACTGAAAGAACCTCATCATTGATCTCTGTACGAACTCACAAAATCAATACCAACGGAGCAAAATCTCCTTGATCTGTCACTTCCACTAAGTCCAGAACGCCGAAAAACCTTAGGAATACTTAACTCCATACAAAAAACATTCACACAAAATCCTGTGGAAACAACCTATACGGTATCGATTCAGTAATAAAAAAAACAAAAAATATCTTCTATTCCTTTTTGTCTTTTCTCCAACCAACCGAATTTTTTTTTCCCTTCCTCACGGTCCTTCCATTGTTCCACGTTCCAACTTCAGCTTTTCGACCTTTTTTTTCTTTTTTCAAATGAATGTAATGATTACATTCATTACATTTAAACCGAAGTCAAAAAAAATTTAAAAAAAAAAAAAATCACTGGCAATTCCGACGATCCAAAACTGGAATGCTCAAAACTTCTCCTCCTCTCTCTTTTTTTTTTTTTTTTTTTCTTCTTTTTCTTCTTCTTCTTTGAGCCAATCCGCTCAAATTATAAGAAATAAAAAGGATAAAAAAAATTTACGATTCTAGATCTAGAATCGTACGTTTGATCAATCCGTCGAAGCCTTCTCCGTTCTCCTAGCACCTATCATCTCCTTTCTGGATCTTTGCACACCTTCGGTGACGATCCACCGAACCTCGCTCTGATACCACTTGATGGGATAATGGATGCACAACCACGAACAGAGAAGAACACAAGCAAAGCACACAAGAGGGATTTAACGTGGTTCGGCAAAACCATGCATATTTCCAGGAAACTATACACCATCGCCATGAGATGCAGGAGCTCCGGAGAGTTAGCCAATCAGAAACTGAGTTATTTGAGGAGTATTTACAAGAACAATGTGAAGTTTGTATTAAGTGTCCGGTGGAGGGGTGCAAGGTTACTAAGAAAGACGCCAAGGTCATCCGTCTGCACATTCAACACTCCCACAGCGAAATTTACAAAGGATTCGTTAAGGCATATGAGGAATTCAAGCGCAATGTTGAAAAACTTATGCAATTGTAATTTTGTTGCTTCTGGATAGGAGTTGGTTTCTTTTGAAATGTGATTAAAAACAGTTATAGTTTGGTGAAATATTTTTGTTTTGAATGTGATTAAAAACAATTACACTTTTGTTTGTTTCTGCAGAGAATAAACTTTAAAAAAAAAAAAAATCACCGTCAATCCTGACGATCCAAAACCGAAATGCTCAAAACTCCTCCTCTCTTTTTTTTTTTTTCCTTCTTCTTCTTCTTCTTCTTCTTCTTTTTTTTTTTTTTTTTTTTTTGAGCCAATCCGCTCAAATCATAAGAAATAAAAAGGATTAAAAAAAAAATTACGATTCTAGATCTAGAATCGTACCTTCGATCAATCCGTCAAAGCCTTCTCCGTTCTCCTAGCACCTATCATCTCCTTTCTGGATCTTCGCACACCTCCGGCGACGATCCACCGAACCTCGCTCTGATACCACTTGATGGGATAATGGATGCACAACCACGAACGGAGAAGAACACAAGTAAAGCATACAAGAGGGATTTCACGTGGTTCGGCAAAACCATGCCTACGTCCACCAGAGAGAAAAGAAGTTTTACTATTTCCAGGAAACTATACACCAGCGCTATGAGATGCAGGAGCTCCGGAGAGTTAGCCAATCAGAAAATGAGTTATTTGAGGAGTATTTACAAGAACAATGTGAAATTTGTATTAAGTGTCTGGTGGAGGGGTGCAAGGTTACTAAGAAAGACGCCAAGGTCATCCGTCTGCACATTCGACACTCCCACAACGAAGCTTACAAAGGATTCATTAAGGCATATGAGGAACTCAAGCGCAATTGTAATTTTGTTGCTTCTGGATAGGAATTGGTTTCTTTTGAAACGTGATTAAAAACAGTTATAGTTTGGTGAAATATTTTTGTTTTGAATGTGATTAAAAACAATTACCGTTTTGTTAAAAATCACCAGCAATCCTGACGATCCAAAACCGAAATGCTCAAAACTCTTCCTTTTTTTTTTTTTTTTTTTTTTTTTCCTTTGAGCTAATCCGCTCAAATCATAAGAAATAAAAAGGATTAAAAAAAAAATTACAATTCTAGATCTAGAATCGTACCTTCGATCAATCCGTCGAAGCCTTCTCCGTTCTCCTAGCACCTATCATCTCCTTTCTGGATCTTCGCACACCTCCGGCGACGATCCACCGAACCTCGCTCTAATACCACTTGATGGGATAATGGATGCACAACCACGAACGGAGAAAAACACAAGCAAAGCACACAAGAGGGATTTAACGTGGTTCGGCAAAACCATGCCTACGTCCACTAGAGAGAAAAGAAGTTTCACTATTTCTAGGAAACTACACAGCACTCTCACACCCACAAAGTGCTACCCTTTGCTTCTTGCCCAATCCCTATTCCCGGGATGGGTTCCCCAATCCCCTACAGAGATTGATTCCCCAATAGAGATTGATGCCTATAGGTTATCCCACAGAGACTATTTATAGGGAAACCTAAAACCCTAATCCCAATGTAATTACAATTTTATCCCAGTATTAGTAATTGACCCAAACCCTATTTCAATTACAAATACAACCAAAACCATAATTACATGGATCCACAGAATAGAAGACACCCAAACCCAACAATAAGTCACCACCCTGAATAGTCAAACTCTGTCTTATACCTTATCCCAATGCTTATCAATGTTACTTTAAACCCCTCTAAACCTGACAACACTCCTCTGCTCCTTCAACATAAGACTAAAGAAGGCAGTCCCTCTGAGGTCCTCCACAACCCAAACTCAATTTGCACCCCACTTTGAAATACAAACCGCAATAACACAGTCTACCCAAGTGAACCACACCTATTCACCCAAAAAAAAAAAAAAAAAAAGTGAACCACACATATTTCAATCTCAATATTCAATACACTCCATCAGGACAAAACCCAAACCAGCAAGCCAACCTATGTCCCACCAAATTGACACTTCAGCAAGATCCACATACTTCCTTCACACTTGTACCCAGAATCCTAGTACCTGAAGCTAACTCCATACCGTTTGGCTCCAGCTACCTTGAAACCAACCCAGCTTTACAAATCCAAACCAACTTGACAGAAGAAACTAGTTGAAGAAGACAGAAAAACAGGAGGGAGAAAACAGAGACCACCTTGAGAGCAAGACCAAGAAACTCTCTAACACTGAAAGAGAAAGCAAAGAGACACAAGCACCAGAAGATTACTAGTGAAGAAATTCAACACAATTTAATAGAATCCCACTCTCAGCATTTTCTATGGGAGGAACCCTTGGGCTCTAGGGACCAGACCCAAGGGTAGCAATGGTTTGGTTATCATGGAACTGTCAACGTATTAGGGTTGCCTTGACAGTTCATGCACTGAGCAATTGATCAAAACCTAAAGTCTAGATATTGTATTTCTTATGGAAACTAAAAGTAAGGAAGGAAGAATAAAAAAAAACTTTGCAAACACTAGGTTTCGTATCTTATCTTTGTGTTGACTCAGTAGGAAAGGCAGGTGGATTAGCTCTCCTTTAGTCAGCTGAGCGAAAGTTCAAATTTACAAGGCCAACGACAGAATCATTCACACAACTGTGTCAATGAGAACTTGTCCTAATTCCTATGTCTCCTGGGTTTATGGAGACCCTATTAAAAGCCAAAGATATGTAGTTTGGGATATGCTTAAGTAGTGGAATAGAGGGCAAGATCGCATGTAGGTGTGCCTTGGGGACTTCAATTCTCATCTATCTCTGAAAGAAAAGAAAGATGGTCTAGACAGAGGCACAAGGGACTCCTTATTGTTCAGAGATATGATGGAGGAATGTAATCTTATGGACTTATACACTATATATAGGTCCTACCTATACCCGTAATAATAGGAGAAAGGGGCAGCTAATACCAAGGTCAAGCTGGATAGGGCATTATCTAACCTAGACATGCTTCTCAGCTTCCCAGAAATAGTGGTTAAGGTCAAAGCCTTGATTGGGTTAGCCATCATTTTGGATATTGAAGCAGGTAAAACAAAAAGAATTAAACCCTTTACGTTCGAAGTAGCTTGGTTTACTCGCCCTAATTGTAGGAAGGTAGCAAAGGAAAACTGGAAAGCCACAAAAACATAGGGAAGTGCCTGCTACACAGTTCAACAGAAGATTCAAAGGTGCTCGAGATCTTATAAAAGGTGGAATAAGACAGAATTTGGCCACATTCAGATCAAGATTGAGGAACTAACGGGAGAATTGGAGGTGTTACAGAACTCTCACCCATTGGATTCCAATCAGAGAAGAGAGGAAGAAGTTAGAAAAGCACTGAAAGTTCAACTGGAAAGAGAAGAAATTTTGTGGAGATAGAAGTCTAGAAAACTCTAGCTCTCTAGCGGAGACAAGAACACAAAATACTTCCACTCGACCACACTCCAAAGAAGAAGTAGGTACAAAATTGTCCAACTTAAGCTCCCGACTAGCGAAAGGACTAAAGACCTGGAGGAAGTCTACCAAGAAGTAAACAAAGCCTACTCTGAGCTGTTTAAAGAGAGGAAAATTGAGACTGATGCAATCCAACTAGTTCTTAACTATGAAATCCCCTAAAACCCTAACCCGAAAATCCATACTGTAGGTCTGGATACCTAGAGTGTTGGTAAAAGGAAATTGTGGGCCATCCAAGTGGAGCCATTGGATTAAGCTCTGAAGTAATGGAAGTAGATGGAGATGATGCTAGAATTTGGAAGAAGATCTAACTTGGACATTGACGGACTTGTTAGATGGATTAAGAATACAATGATGACACGTGTAGAAGGTCCCAAAAAATCAAGTATGACTCTTCTATAGCATAGAAAAGGACCCAAGGCAGAGCTAGGGCATTCAAGGCCTAAACTTGCTCCTGGAACAAAAGTACCAAGGGTGGGTGGCCTACCTTGGTTGCCCCAGGTGACCCATCCAGTTTCAGGGGAAAATGCTATTTTGGGAAAAAGTGATTTTTGAATCTATTTAATGATTTTTCGTTCTAAAACGTGTCATTATGTTATAAAACCGTCAAAGAACATTAGAGCTCCTCAAGAGAACCCTCCCCAAGGTGAAGGAAAGTGTGGAGAGCATCAGTCAAGGTTTTTGAATGCAAATTCACTTTCTTAAAGGTTAGTATTAATCTTCTTCATTATAGTTCTCTTTTATGATTGATTTCTCCTACTGCCAAGACCTAGTTGAAGGATTCTACTTGCTGTAACAACCTAATTCTTATATTTTATTTACTCTAGAGTGAGTCTCTATTCACTATGGCTCATCTGTGAATCTTGCAGTTAGATTTTGGAGAAGACCTAATATAAGATTCGTTAGGTTTTCATTCTTTTTATTTTGTTTGATCTCTAAACTATGTTAGGTCATGTCCTAGTATGAATTCACAATTTTCTAAGTAATTTCAAAGTAGTTTGGAGCCCAAACGGGACACTTTTTGTTGATCTAAGCCAAATCTGTCTATACACAGAAGGTTGGTTGACTGGCTTGGTTGCCCCAGGTGACCCACCCATGCTTTGGTAGATTTCATTGTCGGGTTGATTGCCCTGGGGCAACCCACCGCCAAGTTGTTCGTTTGTTTCTCTTTTTAACATCATACATCTAGGGTTGTTTCTAACTTTGAACCTACATGTTAATAGGACTTTTTGAGAAGCATGGAAAGCATGAACACACTCTTTGACCTAATTTACAAGGTAAATTGATAGCAAGGTAAGGACGTTCACTTGCAAATAACCATTGTTACATTCTTATTGTTACGAAACTTGATTATATGATTACATATTGTTGTTTTAGGGTTTATGAATGATTATCATGACTATGAAATTTTAGTATACATGGGATTAATAATGTTCTTTATATATGGATCAACATGTGATTGTATGGACTTAGAATGACTTGTGACTAGAAAATGTGATTTTGAATCTATCTTGTAATGTGATTGTAAGTTGTAATTCTGAATTGGAGAAAACCATTTGGGTGTTTCTATCTTGGGACATCAGTGGAGGTGGTATGGGACATAATCCTATAATGCCTCTTGGAGCTTCTCACAATTACTAGATGTCATATCACACCTTATCAGCATGGGTATTGATGTTAAGTGACCCGTGGTAGCAGTGTGGGGTGGTGAGCATTCAAGACCGGTAATCAACCCATGAGAGGACACAACCACATTGTGGGGGCCATTCATTGGTAGGATTGCATATAATAGATTTGGGCTCATGGGTGCTTAAGATCGGTAGCCAATCCATGAGAGGACATGAGAGTTTCCCATCTATTATATGTGGATGACCAATAGGGTTAAAAGACAACGTAGTCCGAGCTGGTTGGTGCCATAAGATATGTTTACTCTAGTAGGGGAGGATACCGAACCAAGATTGTGAGATGCATGAGAGGAATTATCTGAACCTAGGTTGATGTGACTAAGTAGTTGACTTGCATTGGGCTAGGTATAACCTTAACAAGTGCCAGTTCTCATATCAATGGTGGTGAGAGAGTGGTGATCTAAACCCCAACCATAATGATAGTCCGAGAGGGATGCCTTAACTCCTTACCTGGGATCTCAAGACCGGTAACCAACCTATGAGAGATCAATGTGACGAGACCTACCCAAAGGAGGTTGGTGTTCTACCTTAATGTGTGTCTGCCATTAGAGACTAGCATCCATTAGAGTATAGTTGCATGCTTGCATTTTGCCTCATGTCATATTGCACCATGTGATGTATTGATTTGGACTATGATATTGATTATTTGTTTGTGAGCTATTCATTGTGTTCTTTTGAGCTCACCCTTTAGGGAATTTGTTGCTTAAGACTTTGCTACAAATCTAGATGTTACTAAAATCCAATAATACGAGACATCGGGGACCAATCCTAATGGTGTACAAGATTTTGGGGACTATGACGTTCATAGTGAAGAATGTTCGTGTCTCGACTGCGCGTACTAGAATTAGTTTGACTCATGAGCTTATTTATACCATTCGCGATATGGAGATTTTTGAATTTAGAAACTATTTACTTAAGGATACGTACCTAATCTAATACTTAAGATTTTTTTTTTTTTTTTTTACTTTTCTTTATTCTCTCCAGTTGTATATTTTAGATTTGACATCACTACCACACTCTAGTTCTATTTTGAGATCTTTCTAAGAGCCTTAATACTTGATTTATTTCTTTAGTAGTATTATACATTGATTTACTCGTGCCTATGATTGTACTATTGTGTGGAATGGTTGGTGATAGTCTGAGACCTGATTTGTGGGGCTATGGATCACAACCCCGGGTATTCAGGTAAATGGGTAATGGCTGGGGGGATGTGACATAAACTCTGTATCCCCCTCCATTTAACCAACAACAAATGAGAAGCTTCTGGAAATCCCTAGAGAGAATGAAGTTAAGACAACTTTATTCAGGATGGCACCCTTAAAGTCACCAAGACCTGATGGATTCCCCCCAAGCATTTTTTAGAAGTACTAGGATGTGGTTAAGGAGGACATCTGCAACTTTGTGACGGAGGTCTTCAGCTTAGGAAAGATGCCTGACTCCAGCAATAAGACTCATGTTTGCTTGATACCTAAGATTGAAAACCTTGAAAAAATTGACCAATATAGATCCACTAGTTTGTGTAATGTGGTGTTTAAAATAGTTATAAAAGTGATAGCCAATAGAGTTAAACCATTGATGGAGAACTTGATAGCCCCTACCCCGTAAACCTTTGTGCCCAAAAGACATATTACTGATAATGTCTTGGTTGCTTAGGAATTCTTCCATTATCAAAGACAAAAAGAAAGGAAAAAAACTGTTCCTAGCAATGAAGCTGGACATCAAAAAAGCGCATATCATAGACTCAACTGGGTATATATGGAAAAGATACTAATAAGAATGGGATTTCACCCAAAATAGGTGAAGCTGATCATGGGGTGTGTGACCTTTGTGTCATATTCAGTATTGGTTAATGGTACTCTTATGGGAAATATAAAGCCTAAAAGAGGCATTAGACAGGGGGATTCCTTGTCACCTGCCTTATTTGTGCTATGCTCCCAAGGGTTTAGTGCCCTTCTTTCTCAAGCTAATCAGGCAGAGCTTATTAAAGGGGTGAAAATCAGGGGAAAAACTACCCCCTTAACCTACCTATAATTTGCTAATGACAGACTCTTATTTGGTGAAGTGAAAGTGGAGGAAATCATCAACTTAAAGGGCTATATCGACATCTACTGTAGAGCTAGTGGTCAAAGTATAAATAATGCCAAATCTACTCTGATCTTCAGCCCCAACACCCCAACAAAGTTCAAGAGGTAGTTCTCAAGGATTATGAAAATGCCATATGGAAATGCCCCTAAAAGGTACTTGGGACTTCCCTCACACTTTAGTAGTAGCAAGAAGGAACTACTAAAGGACATCTCTGAAAAAGTGGCAAAAAAATATCAAGGTTGGGCTACACAACTACTTTCTAAGGCAGGCAAGGAAGTTCTAATAAAATAAGTGGCCTTGGCCTGAAACTCCTATGTTGTTGCACATTTTTACCTACCTAAAGCTCACCATAGTTCCCTAAGGAAGAAAACAACTAGATTCTACTGGGGAGGAACTGAGGAAGCCCTCAAAATTCAATGGGTGTTCTAGAAGAGAATGTGCAACTCCAAGGAGTGGGGGGCAGGGGTTATGGGATTTAGAGATCTAGAACTTCAAAATATTGCTCTCCTAGGCAATCTTGCATGGAGACTTTTGCTACGCAATCCTATTTGTCCCCTCAATCGGAAGTACCTACAATAGTGAGCTCGACTGTGGAGGTCGAGTATCACCTCCGACGATCTAGTTAGGAATTTCTCCGATTAAGGAAGACAAGAAAACAACGAACAATAAGATTTAGAGTAATGATAGCTCTATTCAATGTACCTTCCTTTTATGATTACCTGCCTTTTTATAAGGTTTCTGGTGTTTGAATTTATCTTGGAATCATACTTTACTTGGACTCCGAAACGAATTCTACTTCTTGAGTCCTTTTCGAATACGTATTCCTTGATTAGTAGTCCAATAGTATTTGGTATTCCGGTTTGTTGACCGACCATAACATGGTCGATGAGTTGGTTTGATTAAATCAGTTAGGTCAGAATCGACCAATCCGGTATAGGCCAGAACCGACCAACCTGGTTCAGGCCACTTTTATTTTCTCCTTATCAGAGACTATGGAAAACAACCAAATTCTCTATGGGCCAAGACACTTAAATAGATATACTTTCCATCTGTGGATTTCATGGAAGCAAGGTTGGGGTCTGATCCGAGCTGGACATTGCGCAACATCATTAAGGGAAGAGACCTGATTAAGAAAGCGCTTCTATGGATTGTAGGCGATGGAGAATCAGTTAAAGTTGAGGATTGTTGGATCCCTTCCAGCCCCTCATTAAAGTTGAAACACCCAATTCTAAACTCCCAAGGTATCACCATGGTATCACAGCTCATTGACAAGGAATCTAGAAGTTGGGAAGTAGGTATTCTACAACAACTCTTCCATCTTGAGGACATAAAAGAAATAACAAAAATTAAATTGGGGTTCATCGAGCAGAGAGATAGTATGGTTTGGGGACACTCAAAAACAGGGTAATATTCAACAAAGGCAGGCTATCACCTCTTAAGTAGGGAAAGGGAGCTGGAAAGACAGCAGGTAAGCATTAATTGCATTGTTCCCAAGGAGGCTTGGAAGGTGATCTAGAAATGCAACACCACCCTCAAGATTAGAGAATTCTTATGGGAAGGATGTGCCCAAGGCCTAAGCACAGCTATTGCACTTGTGAAAAGAGGGGTGAATATAGGAACAAAATGTGCAAGACGTGGCTCGAATCAAGAAACAGTGGATCATATTCTCATAGAGTGCTCATTCGCAAGAGCAGCGTGGTTTGCCTTAGATCTCTCGTTTGTTCCACATCCAGAGAACAATCATCTCATTCAAGATGGAAGCCCCCAGACTGTGGCTTTATGAAATTAAATATGGATGCAGCAAGGGATAGTGGAAGTGGAAAGCAGGCCTTGGTTCCATACTCAAAAATGATGAAGAACTACTAGTGTTTGCAGCATCCATCCCTTCATTTTTTGCTGACATTTTTTAGGGAGACGCCATGATAGTTAGAGAGGGACTGAGGAAGGCTCTACAGCAGCGATATGACTCATTCTTGTTGAGCCGAACAACTTGGAATTAATCAAGGCGGTGAATGATGATGGTAGAGCAGTACCTCTAGGGAGCTAGCTCAGCCTCTGATCTCAGAGATCACTCTCTCTCTCTCTCTCTCTCTCTCTCTCTCTCTCTCTCTCTCTCTCTCTCTCTCTCTCTCTCTCTTCTAGTTTTGTTGAATGTAATTTTTCTTCCGTTCCTAGGTTGGCACCAATGCTTCTTCTCCCTATTTGAATGAAGTAATTTCTAACAGAAAAGCTTTTCATTGGTTATAAAATAAAAAAGTTTTTAACCAATGATACCTATTTTTTACGCTTCACATCAAAATTTCAACTCAATGACCTTTTGATTGCCTTTTTCTTCCCTCTATCCGTTGATCTACAATTTCATTTCTACTCTATTTGCAATCTTACGCCGACCACCAGTTTTGGGCTTCTTCTTCTTTTCTTCTTCTTCTTCTCTTCTTCTTCTTCTTTCTTTCTTTTTTTATTTTTTCTTCTTTTTTTTTATTTTTTATTTTTTTATTTTTTTAATTAATTAACTACACCACTGAAATCCCAAAAAAAAAAAAGTTGTCGAGATTCGATCTCGACCACCACTTTAGGTTTGGACTGTAGGTAGCTTAGTGTTGCGTAATTGCGCAGCACTCCAAATGCCATGTCTGACCACCCTGTATCACTCTTTGATACTAGTTTTCTCCAAGCCAGGTTTGTCATCCATTGTTTGGTTGGTTTGCATTTGAATTGTTTAATCTTAATATTGGAAGTTTGGGCTGCTAATTGAATTAGCTTTTGCTCTACCTCTATCGGCCATGCTTTCTTTAGTATTTGGAGCCACGCTAGAGGTGAGGTACAATTGCTCCAAATCAAAGTTACTTGTAGCCGTTGTTGTGCAATTTGCAATCCATCTAAGATACCAGCCAACATTCTCTTTGTCATAGCTTTTTCATCTTGAAATATTCTAATTGCCTCGATCATATCTTTTGTTTGAGAAGCAATCCTTAGCATACAGCAGTTATTTTCTGTTTGTGGCAAAAAATCCCTGCACACATTAAAATGATGTCACTGTTTGGGAAAACCTTGTAATGTAACATCAATTTTTGACTAGCTAAATCTTTTCAAACCTCTTTTCTACTATCTCTACAACAGTTGCTTCCGTAGGCATGAAATTGGGTATAAAATAATCCCCTAATGTAACAACCCCCGTATTTCTAACCCGGGATTCGTATTGCAAGTCCGAGTACCCAAAGGTCCAGCCATAATAAGTTGTGGACAATCCGGATTGAAGTCCATGATCCATACCCTGAGTCCATGGATCTGGATTCTGCTAATGAAGAACCTGCCATTTTGAAAACTTGAAGGAAATCCATTGGAAACCCTGATAGACCGGGAAAGTAAATTACCAGTAGGAGTCAAGTTGAGATTGAAGATGTCCGGGATCAAGGTAAGGACACCCCCCACATGTTGATTAGGGTTAGGTTTATGTTGGGGATCAACTGGTTAAGCAAAGCACCCAAGTACTAAAAAGTATTAGAGGCGGTTGCTTAAGGCGGTTGATTGATCAACCAACCGCCGCAAGTGACCGGTTAGGTTTGCTTGTGGGAATTAAACCCTATTTTGCTCAGTCCACTATAAATAGGCAACCTCAACTTGTTCTATTATTATTATATTCATGATTGTTGTTGTGGACGGTTAGGAGACAGAGAGCACGTGTTGGAAGGTGAATAAGTGATTCACAGAGGAGCTTCGATCTCTGATCCTTTTAGCGAGTCAATTGGAAGTAAGATGATCTCACATTCTCTTTATCTATTTTCTTCTCTTAAAGTAGTGTGGATTCTTTCCCCATAATTCTATGGATGGTTAATTGTGACGGTTATGATCATTCCATCAATGATCTTGGTTGGATCATATCCAAAAACAAATCCTTACATCCAAATAATGGATTGATTTAATTAAAGGAGATGATGTGACTACTAAACCATTTTTTTGTTGTGGGTTCTAGATTGTATCTAGATTGTTAAGTTAGTAAAGTCAAGATTCGGATTTAGATCATCCCAAAATCGGATTAAATTTGGGAGATCAAAAGTCAAAATTTCGGACTTGAATTTCTGTCTGAATTAGGAGCAGTTGTTCAAGGTGGTTGATTGGCCCAACCAACTGCCATAAGCGACCGGCTAGGTCTCAGTAGCCCAGTCAGGTTGGTTGTTGCTCTGTTTGAATTTTGTTCTTAATGCAACTTTGTAACCCTATGTTATGTGATTTTAGAAGCTCTCTGAAATTGTTGTGGGTCTAACCGCACTTTAGTAATCTTTTACACTTCTACAAGTAAGGGATACATTCTTACAAAGATATATATATATACTAGTAAATTAAGACACGTGCAAATGCACGTGGCCATATGAGAGAGAAAAGGTATCGAGTCAAAAAAATAGAAAGAAATTTTTTATATTAAGAAAGAAGACAATTGAAATAAACAATCAAGTTTTGGGGTGAGGGAATAATCAGTGAAACTTTTGAAAGTGAGAGTAAGTACATGGAAAATAATCAGTAAAGAGGATTATTATTAAAGCAAATATATCTGAATTTTGCACATAAATAGGAATCCAATTATTGTTTTTAATAGTTTTATGTTTTTTCTTTCCCCTCAACTATGTTATGCAGTGAATGCCAATTTCTTTTGATTTAGAATACCTTTAGCATCAAGGTTTTATACACAAATATTCATTTCCTGCAATTTTTAATTTAGTTGTTTGCTTATTTATGTCCTTATCAACTTTTATTATTTTATTTTTTGGGTCATTATCAACCAATTATAGTGACGGGACCCCATAGGTTCTCTGGGGAAGGGAAAGATGTGGTAGGGGCAAAATTTTGAACTCAATTATAAGTTTAATATTATTATTTTTTTGAATTTTACAGCATAAAGGCAAATTTCTTTTATGTTATTGTTTACTAATGTTTGAGAATGACAAAATCAGGGTATTTGGATTGGGATGATTTGTGTAACTGCAATGCAAACATTGGTATTGGCTATCATCACCATTTGTTGTGATTGAGATAATGAGGTAAGATCTAAATTAACCAATTTTTTCATAATTTAATTTCTTAAGGAAATTACTGAACTCTCTGTCCTTATTTTCTGGTTTGCCTTTTTTTTCTTCTCATAAATCGGCACATGGTACCACGATTAAGGCTTTACCAACCTCCAGGAAGCCCAAAGACTTTAATGGGTCTTACTCATTTGTGAAGCCCCTTTTCTTCCCAATGCTAATCGAGTAAAGTTATTGATCTGGTCAAGCAATGTCCTTCCAATGTCGGTCGAGCAGAGTGATTGTGGTCAACTCATAGGTTTCTAGTATAGTAGTCTTTTAGATTTGTATATCTAGACCTCTTTCATCGAGCATGGCTACTTATCACTTTTTTAACATTTTATGATTTGTGTACGAGGAGGTCAAGATGTGAGATGTTTATGTCTTTCTTTCCTCCCCCCGAGCATGATAGGTCAAGTCTTTGTTGAGCTGTTATGCTTCATCCAGCAAAGAACTTTTGCTTGTATGTAGAACTCCTTTCTCTCAATCATGTATGGTCGATTATATCTCGAGCTTCCATACTTGTAAAACACAATACACGTGGCCATATGAGAGAGAAACGATATCGAGTCAAAAAAACAAAGAGAAAATTTTTATATTAAGCAAGAAGACAATTGAAATAAACAATCAAGTTTTGGGGTGAGGGAATAATCAGTTAAATAAACAAGCAAGTTCTGTGGTGCTCTTCTACGTGTAGATCTCCATTGAATTTCTTAAAGAGAAACAATGACAGCTTTCTGCTCAGTAATGAACTCGACTTCTCTCTGCTGCATATAATGTTCTCCCCTTTAGAAAGAAAAAGTTGCATCTCAATTTCCCATACATATTGCCTAATTTTGGGGAGATTAAGATCAACTATTGCAATGAGCTTGTTGAATTGCCCCCAAGGGATTTGCGAACTTGTCTGCCTACAGAAGCTCAACCTATTTGAATGGTTTTTTCCACCAACTTATATTGCCCTTTTTAACCAATAACCAAAGATAAATAAAAAATTATTTATGCTAAACCAGACAATTTTATCGAATGAAATAAAAAAATTTTGATTAAAATAGTGTATTAAAATAAAAATTTACATTGGAAGAAAATGAAAGTAAATCTTAGTATTTAATACATATAAAACAAATTAAACTTCTCATATCTAACTTCACTGAGAACTTTCACCGGTAGTCTCGAAAGGATTTCTTCTATTATATCAGTTGACAGTTCTAACGGGATCTCTTCCATCATAACGGTTGACTGTTCTTTCTTCCTCCTTATGTGGCTCCTCTAGTTTCTAAGCTTCTGTCTGGTTATCGATGATTCTTTCCTTCCTTATAAACAGAAATAAGTAGGTTTTGGGAAGACCCCCCACGCCCAAACTCTTGATTGCGAGTCGTTTGTTTGTGAGTTGGTGATAGAGTTTGAGATGGATTAGACTACCTGAATGATAGGGGTTGTTACAGGTTTCGAATTCCCTGACGGATTGAAAACGTGTATATATATCGCGAAAAAAGAAAAAGAAAAAAGAGTACATGCTTTTATAATAGTTGTATGAGGAGGAGATTGAGAGAGATTTAGAGAGAGATTCAGAGAGATTTAGAGAGAGATTCAGAGAGATTTTGAGAGGGAGAGAGATAGAGCGACAGACTTTGAGATAGATTGAAAGAGGTCAAGAGAGAAATCGGGATTAAAATTAAGGATAAATTCATAATAATTCATGACTACAATGTCCAAATTATCCTTGCAAAAATAACTAAAGAAATAACAGATAGTATAACATTATTGGTATTTAGAAAAATTCTAAGGACAGAAAAGGACAGAAAAAGATTTGCGAAAAAGGTAGAGTACATGCTTTTATTATAGTAGTATGATATATATATATATATATATATATATATATATATATATATATATATATATATATATATATATATATATATATATTGACTTGAAATATGATTATTTACAATAACTTTGAATGCATTTGTAGTTTTGTAACTTGCTATAATAGTATGTTCATATGAGTTATAGTTAGTCATGTATTGTGAATTGTGATTAGATGTATTCCAATTGCTATGAAATGTTGAATGTTTAATTACAAGATGTGGTTGATAATATGATGTAATTATGGTTGAGGGTATCCATATTGGGTACCCATTGCTTGGGATATCAGGGGCTGTGGTATGGGACACTGCTTAGTGATGTTCCCAACACTATCATGATTGTTGGATGACATACCTAGGAGGTCTAGATTGCATGGCTAAGTACCCATACATGCTACTACCCTTTCGGTAGGGGTATTGAAGCCGGGTGACCTGTGATGACGGTGAAGTGACTTTGTCTCATCCTACAGTGGTACCCAATCCGTGCGGAGATTCAGTGGTCCACTGTTGATCATGCATTGGTAGGTTGCATATATTAGGGTTGGGCTCATGGGTGTCTAAGGAGTGGCCGAGAGGCTTGAGGGGACATGAGAGCATCTGCCTCAACAATATGTGGATGACCATAAGGTTAGGGAATGTAATCCAACAGAGGTAAACAGTCCGTGAGGATTCTCATTCCTAAGTAGGAAATGATACTAAACCGAGTTAGTTGGTGCCATAGGGGAAGTATTTGGACAACATGTAGCATGTCACTGTATGACCTTGCATTGAATTAGAAACCCTAACATGCGCTAGTACTCGTGCCAATGGTCGTGGTAAGAGAGTGTGGACCTAAACCCCAGCATAGTTGATTGACGATGACTGAACGCTTTGCCCAAGATCCCAACAGAGGTAATTAATCAGTCTGTGAGGGATCAAAGTGACTAGACCTACCCAAAGGAAGGCTGATGTTATATCTTAAAGCAAATCTACCATACTAGAGACTTGCATAGTTACATTCTAGCTGCATCCATACATTACATACCATACTTTACATATGGCCTATCATGATATTGTGTTGACTTGTATGTGAGATGTGTTTCCTTATTGAGTTCGTAAAAACTCATTCATTTTGTGTATTTTGTTATATTATTCAAATAAGTATATTGGATTAGGAGAAGTTTCGCAAGACTGGAAGGACTCCTGTGAAGAAGCTTTGGAGGCACCAGTGGGAGATAGCGCCGCACAACACGAGGCCACCTAGGGGTGCTTGGAGTGTGCTTATTGTTCCTATTGACGACAGGAGAATTCAAGCTACCCGTCATTTTGATAGGATAATAAGGTTGGATGACTCCGTTTATTGAGAAATTTGAGGAGAAATATATCATCTATGAAAGAGAACAAAAGAAAACTTGAAACTTTGATTATTCCTTTTGCTTCCGCTGAGATTCCTTTTGAACTTGATTATTTTATTCTTTTTCATTGATTCCTTCTTTTTTGAGTGTTGGACTCATGTAATCCCTTTTATCTACTTATTTGGATTATTCTTGCTCTTGATTATTACTTCGTGTATTTATCATCAATTATGGGTAAACAGTGGATTTTGTGACTATGGCTCGCACCCACGGGTGATCGAGCGGGACTGGTACCAACGGGTGGGATGTGATGTGACACCTAGTCTCATGGTTGTTTCTGTGGCCAACCACGGGTCAAACCAGAAAGAAGTTGTACGTCCACTTCCAGTTTTTCCTGGTCACCATATTCACCAAAAGTGGGATGATTTTCCTTAAGTTTTTGTAGGTTACAGACCCAGTCTTATTGTAAATGTTGAGGTCAAAGATGGAGGTTTGAGGGAAATACTTTGCCTTCAGGCATTTAGCTCAAATTGAGTTATTCTCATTCAAGAGTCTCCAACCCTTTTTAAGTAGTAGGGTCTTGTCAATGTTTTCCATCTTTTTAAATCCAAGTCCACCTAGCTCTTTAGGTGTACAACATTTATCCCATGCTGTAAGAGTTAGGTCTTGTTTGGCCAAGCCAAAATCTCGGGCATAGAGAATCCATTTTCCTGCAAATGTTTTTAGGAAACATAGAAAATTGCATATAGAAAATAGGTATAGCTTGAACCACATATTACATGAGGATAGCTTTGTTCGCAAAGGACAGAGAGTTGGTTGGACAAGAAGTCTAGAGTTCATTTTCATAATAAGGGATTCCAGGTCTTTGGATCTTGAATGATTGTGAAAGAGTGAAGTTCTTGGATAACCAGCCTTTTTTTGCATTTCCTTAATCCCTAAAATTCCCAGTAACTTGTGTTTGTGGGCGTTGGAGACATTTCTACTGAAGAAGGCCTTACTCTTATCCAGGCTTATTACTTGACTTGTGATATTTGAAAAAAGCTCTTGAACTGTCTTGATCATCCACACATCCTCAATAGTGACCCTACAGAAGAGAAAGGCATATCAAAAAAGTAGTGGGAAATTTTTGGTGCAGTTCGTGCAATAGAAAGCCCTTTGAAGGCATTGGCCCTCCGAAACTGGTCAAGGAGACTTGAGAGCACTTCTATAATAAAAAGGAAAAGATAAAGGCTAACGAGGCACCGATGCCTAAGTCCCTTGGAGCCATGAAACCAAGAAAAAGGTGTTCCATTGATTTTCACAAAAAAAGAAGTTGTGGTGATAACACATATGATCATCTCACACCACTAGTGGTTAAAGCCTAGACACTTTAAAATTTTCAGAAGAGATGATCATTCTATTCTATCATACGCTTTAGACATGTCTAGTTTGAGGGCAACAAAACCCTGCTTTTCCCTAGTTTTGCTCATGAAATGAAAGATTTCCTCAGCTATGAAGATGTTATCTGTTATTTTCCTCTTAGGTACAAAAGCCCCTCGTAAAGGGGAGATGACTTCAGCTGGTAGGGGTCTAAGCCTAAGTGGCAAAATTTTGGTAAGAATCTTGTATGAGACATTACATAGACTTATAGGCCATTACAGCTGCATGCATCATTCTTTTTTGGTATAAAACAAAGGAATGTATGGTTGACCCCAAAAGGTAAAGAGGTAGTTTTAAAAAATTATGTACAAACAATGTTACATCCATCTCAATTACATACCACATATGATGAAAAAAAAGGGCTTGGAAACTATCAAAACAGGGGCCTTGTAGGCTTCAATAGAGAAAACAACTTCTTTTTATTTTGCAAACATGAGGCATATCAATAAAATTATGATTCACAACAAGATTTTCAATCGTAGGAAACAAAATACTAATCAAATGGCATTGCTCAGGATAAGCTGAAGTGTACAACTCTTGCATGAAATTAGTGAAGCAACCAGAAATTTTTGAAGGTTCACTAAAGCATTTGTCTCCTTCTTTATGAGTTCAATTTTCCTTTTTTGTTTTTGAGTGGATTGTAATTGCTAGGTGGTAAAATCTAATGTTCTTGTCACTAGGGGCGGAACCAAGATTAAATATTGGGGGGGGGGGGGGGGGGTTGGGGATGAATAATAAATCCGGATCACTTCCCCAACGGGCAAGCATTAAGCCACCACACATATTATGTAGGCTCATGCGGGACCTACTATTAGATTATTTTATTATATTTTAACTCAATTACTTCAATAATACTTTTTTATTTTTTAATAAAACAATTAGTTCAATATAACTATACAAGTATACAATGTTAGGTAAAAAAACAATTAATATAAGTAGTTCAATAATTAAATTAAAATGTTTAAATTAGATTGTCATTTTTTAAAATAAATAACATAAAAAAATTGAGAGAGAATACCTATTACTTAAATAATTATTCAATATAATGTTATAAAAAATAATTACTTCAGTAATTAAGTTGAAAAAGAACAAATCAATTGGTTCATGCCTTTGTGGTTTTCTATGTTTCTAGAAAAGATTACCAGAAAAATTGAGAGAGAGAATAAAAAATAAGGAAATAGTTAGTGAGAAGCAAGGAACGAAACTTCGATGGTTTCGGGGCAAAGAAAGCGAATCCAATCGCCGAGATCTCGGGGGGGGACTTCTCACTTCTCAATTCGTTAGGGATTTCTTTCTCTTTCTTCTTCTTCTCCGGCAAAATAGATCAGATCGGTCTCTTTATCTCTCTCTCTTTCTTCATCTTCTTCTTCTCCGGCAGAAATAGCAGCGGAGCCTGCTACCCATGAGTCTCAAAGAGCAGTAGAAATAAAATAAAATAAAAAAACAAAAAAATCTGAAGTTTGGCCGGAAAATCGTCGGTTTTCGGGCAAAACGTCGATTTTCCGGCGAAATTTGGAAGTTTTGGAAAAATTGTAATATCGGTTTCGCCCTTATTTTTGTTTCGCCCTCTGGCGAAACTGGCGAATTTCGCCGAAATTTCTTTCCTTGGTGAGAAGTGTAAGGAAAGAAAGAGGGAAAAAATAGGAAATAAAAAAGGAAACTCGGGAGAGAATAATTAAATAGGGAAAATTTATAGACAGTGAGTTAGTTTCTAATTAAGTTTGAACTTTTTATTCCTTAAAAATAAGGGTTTAATGGAAATAGTTGGAAATGATTAAAAATGACATTTATACCTGTTATCTTTATTTTAAAGTTTTATTTTTAATATTTAGAGGAGGGCCAAATAGTAATATTTCACATATGGAGTGAGAAAAATAAGGAAAAAATTAAAGAAGTAATCAAAATTTATAATAATAATAAAAAAAATAAAAAAAAAAAAAAAAAAAAAAAAAAAAAAAGGGAGAAGGTCCCAACCCCTAGAGCCACTACTGTCACTATCTCGTACATAAGGGTGTTAATTCGGTACGGTACCGGTAATTTGATACGGTATGGTATGGTATCGACTTTGAAAACCTCATACCGAAACCATACCATACCAAATTTATACAGTACGGTATGGAAACGGCATTTTAAAAAGCGGTGGGATATGATTTTGGTATAAAATCGGTATAAAAAAACGGCACGGTTCGGTATTTGGTACGGTATAAATTCAGTATAAGAAAGTCTATTTTTCTAATCATAATGTTGGGTTTTACTCCCAAACCCCACATATATAGATTGCCTGGAACTTGCTTTTGTTTCATCATAAAATACTACAGGAGATTGGTTGAAATTAGTATAAAATAAATTGATTGTTTTATTGCAATGCAACACAAAAGTATCGGTATCTTCAACATTCTTATTCCTAGATTCTACACCTGTATTGATTTTGCGTTTTTAAGGTTGTGACAAAATTGGGTTGGGCTAGCTGGGCTTTTACCTTAACCTAGAATCAACTTTGTCAAGTGAGGCTTTACCCAGGAGTGTAAAATCCATGAAACTAACTACCTGAGAAAGCTCTAACCAGCAACCATTAATAGAGAATTAGAGAAACAAAAGTACAAGTATACCACCAAGCTAATGACAATTGGAGCCCAATAAACAAAATGAAGCTCTAAATTGCATGGAACTAAAGGCTAAAGCTAAATGTTAGGGTTATAAGTTGAAAGAGAAAATTACACAAAAATAACCCAAATACGGTATGAAATTCAGTTTTTGGTTTTGTGGTACGGTATGCGGTACATACCAACAGTATGAATCCTCATACCAAAACCGTACCGTACCGAATTTGAAACGGTGCGGTACGGTAAGGTTTTAATCGGCGCGGTTCATTATGGTTAAACGATTTCGGTACCGAATTGACACCCTTAACATAGTCCATTGTAGACTTTTGAAACCAAAACATCTCATTCTAATTTTTACAACTTTCCTCACCTTTGATTCTTCTTATAAAAGTCAAAGCAATTTTTACAAACAAAGAAAGGGCACGAAATTGCTTTTAGTTAATATTAAAATTTTAACTAAATCAAACATCAATCCCATCCAGGCCATTTTGATTTTGGAATTCTCTTCCTGAAAAATATAATTTTAATAATGAAGTAGGAAAGGGGTGGAGGAAATTTCCTTAGCGTTGGCCCCAATCTTCTTTTAAGTTAAACCCGAACACAAGAAATAATAATAATAAATAAATAAATAAAAAGAAAGAAAACCATCTTTATTATAATTATTTTCGATATGATAGGAATCCTAAGTTGCCCTACTGTGCGACCAAGACCATATATGGAATTAGTTTATTGGTCCTCCACTTGTAGATTAGAATTTTTTTTTAACATTTTACCAAAAAAAAAAAAGAATTTTTTTTTAACATGCAACCTTAAATATTTAAAGAAGAGGGTGAAGAAGTTTGTTCAGGTATGTAAAATTAAGAACTTCGCTACAAGTTTGGATGTGTTATCTATTCTTTCTCAGATCTTTTTCAAACGTGAGTGATATGTATGGGTATTTTTTTTTTCAGCCAAAAGAAATTACTTATAGGACTAAACCAAAAGCAATGGATTAGTGTCTCATTCTAATTGCATCCTACCAAATATTGCAATACATACATTCTTTTTTTTTTTTTTGGTTGTCAACCTCGGTTTCCAAGGCTTTGCCCTGACTAATCCAGTGTTCGACCCGGGTCGCACACCTAGCTGTGATGGGTGAGTCTCCCAGCGGGAATTTTTTGTATCCACAAGGTTTCGATACTGGAACATTGCTTAAGCGGACCAAGCTGCTTACCACTTGGACCAACCCCAGTTGGTTACAATACATACATTCGAAGTACTGGTTTATATATACCCAAACATTACCACCCCTATTTACAACATTCAAAATTGGTAAGCATATAGGAGAAGTTTTGACGGAGTTGGGAATAGGGAAGATAAAGTCACACAATTAGTACCAATAAATATGCCCTTATAGCTTTTTACAATAGTAGGTTCTAAAGTGGTCCATTCCAACGTACCCAATAGCTATGGGGCTTTAGACCCAAGCAAAACGACACAAAAAGGCTAGTTTGCACACTTGTTTATTTAGTTATTTATTTATTATTATTTGGGGATATGAGATTATCCAGGCCAGCTTATGCACCCCTCGACTATATTTTCAAGAGAACTTTCATCTAATTAATATAGCAATTGAAACTCTGATATAAAGACGGCTACATGAAGTCCCATATCTGATGTTGTTTGCAATCCTTGATAAAACACGACTGGCAGTCTGTCCAACAGTCCAAAAACAGGGACACCTTCCTTGATGGTTAGCCAAACTCTCTTAATTTGAGGTGATACAAAAAAATCCATTTGATCGCCCTTGCTCCTACTGCCTTTACTCCTGCAAGAACAAGCAAAATAGCAGTTTTTTTTTTGGCACACCCCTTTTTGTCCACTTTATTTTATTCTAATAAACAATGGGTTTATATAAGATCACAAGGAGCGCTAAACTTTGATCAAGTGAAAAAATGAAAATGATTACGACCTTACCATTGTATATGTACGACCAAACGGGAGGATTGAGCTGCGATTTCATTATTTGTAGAAGAAGAAAAGTAAGTCTAACATGAAATGTAAGAGCTGGTCAAGTTAGCCGAGGAGACTTGCTATGAACAACCCAAGGTGGGGGAGAGGAAGGTGATGTGTGTTAGCTGAAGGTAGAATGTATAAGGCTCCTTCACTCTTGGGATGACATAAGGCAAGTCATCCTTGGCTACTAAACACAGCTCTTATCTTCATGTAAGACCTCTCTTCCTCTGGATCACATACCCAACTTCAACACTTCATTTCCCAGATCATTTTGGTGCTAGCAATGCAAATGAATAACGATGCTGGATTAGGAGTGCATGTATCCATTTATTTATAGATTGTAAAGGACACACATTCAGGGAGAACGCGTAAATGAGATTCGTGTTGCCCCATAAAATCTGCTTCTCATCCATCACTTTTATTTGTAGGTGAAGGAATATATTCTCGAGAATTAACAGGACCAGCTAGCTTACTTGTGATATCAAATTTAAGTTCGCCAACTTCCTGACAGAGCCTCTGTACGTCAATGGAGAAAGAAGATAAAACTAGGAGGAATTGGATAAGAAAATGGATAGCATTTGACCCAAGTGGTTTTTGCTTCTCTCTGAAAGTCTTACATGCCAATCTCTGACTTTGTGTTTGTCTTTCACTAAAGGAAGCTTCTTCGTGAAAAATGCAAGTCTCAACCTGGATCTGTTTGAAATTCTGACTTCCTTCAGGTGTCATTCTATTCTATCTTTAAATTCCTTAGCTTGATCTGCTAGGAATAACGAAGAATGTCAAACTCTCACTTTATCTATCCATCCATCTATGAAGTTGGCTCGTTATGTCTACGTGTAGAGATTGGAACGCCACAGCCCATACCCAAACGATTCGCCTTTCACTGCGTTAGGAGAAAGTAGTTGGCATGAATGAGGAGGAGAAACAATTATCTTCTTTTGGCTTTTTCTGAATTATGATTTGCCGAGTGAGTGTCACACTATCACTCATGAAAAAAAAATTCTCAAAGTACTTAAGTTGACAAATTAACATTCTAGTTTCCTCACCTCAATTTTAGAGCATCAAAAACCCAAACCAATGGACAATCATGTATTTTATTGATCATCTACGTAACCTCAAGGGACAAAAAAGACGACTGGGTGCATGGCGCTGCATTAAAATCTAATTTGGAACGTATAACTGTGAAAATTAGTATCAGATTTTTATTAATACTACTCCTTAGGTAAAGATTTAATTCGCTGGATACCTGACCGTCGAAGAAAACTCATCACACTAAAACTGCAAAGGTAGTTAATAGAGTGGCTTGGTGGAGGAAATTCAACGGGTTGACTCTCTTATAGTGTAGGAGACAGTTCAGACAAGAGTCCTCTCTATAAGGGAGGAGGATTCAGCTCATTAAATTTTTATTATGAATCTCTTATATTGGAACATTAGAGGAATCAAACAAATCTGCTGGAAGGGGGCCTTGAAGCTATTGTTAAAGACTTACCATCCAGAGATTTTTTGCATTACTGAACCTATGGTTGAGAGGATATTCCCCATCAAGTGGTGCTAGCTTCCTCGGACCAACATGTCTCGCTTGAATATGTCTGGAAAGGAGAGAGATTCAGCCTTACTGTGGTTCATGGCAACTGCTTTCAATATGTCCGGAGACAATTGTGGGTGGTAATGGGGGATTTCCTGCTACTTTCTGAGCTTCAGAAAAAAGAGTTCCTCATAGATATAATTTGGGTTCTATAGCAGAATTTCAGGCAATGGTGGATGCTTGCGAATTAGTTGAGATTCGTCATCTAGCATAAAGTTCACATGGTCAAATCAGCGCCATTGTGGGAATGTTCAATCTGTTTTGAACAGAAGCTTTTGTACCACAGAGTGGTTGGGAAAATTTGGAGATACAATACAATTCACTCTTCCTGCTCAAGCCTCCGATCATAACCCCATTCTGGTGTCGGCAGAATATGGTGAAAAACCTTCTAACACTCCTTTTAGATTCAATAAATTTTGATGACTAATTTATCTTTCTTGGATGTGGTAAGGAATGCCTGGCAAGCCCCTATTTTGGGTGAACCTATTTTTGTTTTGGCTCAAAAATTAAAGAAGTTGAAGGGTTGTCTTAAGGTTTGGGCAAGATTGACCTTTCCAAATATTTTTTTTGGAAGTGAAGCAAGCTGAACGAGAGTTAGAAAAAGTTCAAATGCAGATTGATCAACAGGGTTGGACAAAAACTTTGTATGATCATGAGGCAACAAATAAGACTAGATTGCTTCAGGCAATCAAATGGCAAGAGTCTTTGCTTCGACAAAAGGCCAAGATTCGCTAGTTGAAAGAAGGTGATAGGAATTAAAAAAAAAAAAAAAATCATTTGTCTACAAAGATTCGTAGAGCTAAAAATTGTGTAAAGACCTTGAGGAAGGAGGATGGTTCCTGGACGTCAGGAAAAGATGAGTTATGTGACTATGTTGTAAATTTTTTTGAAAGCTTCCATAAAAGAGGTACTTATATTTCTCACAAGGATTTGTTGGAGGTCAAACCTAAGGTGTTATCTGAAGAATAATTGTAGGTCCCTTGAAGTTCTACCTTCTGACAATGAAATCAAAAGTGTGGTATGGGAGTTAGATCTAGAAAGTGCTCCTGGCCTGATGGCTTTCCAGGAAATTTTTTTTGAAAAAGTTGGGATATCATCTCTCATGACTTTGTGGTTGTTGTAAAGGCTTTTTTTAGGAGAGGAAAACTTCCTAAAGGTGTGAATAATTGTTTCATTACCTTGGTTCCAAAAGTGAAGAATGCAGTATCTTTGGAGAAACTTAGGCCGATTTGCATGGGCAGTTTTTATTGCAAGTTGGTGTCAAAATGCATGCTTTCCCGTCTGATAAATGCATGCTTATCAAATACCCTCACACTTAAGTGTTTGTTAGTCCTCGAACAACGAAAAATAAAAACAATACGTAAAATAAATAAAGAAAAACATAACTCACTTTCGTGGGAATCACGGTTGCACTTAGCATATGCAACAAGCCTTTAAACCCCAAGGTTACCCTAGTGGACGAGTTGTGTCTCGTAAATGTTTGCAGAAAATATACACACAAAATTCTTAAGTGCTTTTCTAATTATTCTAGCAATAGTAGAGTAAAAAGATAGATTCCAAGACAAAGACACTCCATTCAAGATTGAAGGGAATATAGGCACCCCCACACTTAAGCTCTTTACACCCTCTCTTGAGTCTAGCTCTAGGCAAACAATTCAATCGAGAAGTCTCCTCTTATCTTTAGCCCACCAATTCACCCTCAGATAAGACTAATCTAGGTACCAAATAATACCAAGAACTCAAGATCTAAGCAATATTGACCTTCTTAGACATTTCACCTTTATAAGCACATTAATTCACTTCTTTCTTTAATGCTCACAGTTCTAGTCCGTGCCATGTCTTGCCTCTTAAGCTTTCTAGATGGCCTATGTAACGAGTATTGGGTCAGCCGCTCTCAAGCGAGATGGCCTTAAGGGACTAGGCATAGAACTCGAACTTACTTACTCAAGCCAATCAGGCTACATGTCAAGACTAGACCAAAGACACCCCAACTGTTTGACACGAGGCACGATGTTGGTGACACCGAGACCTGGTTACTAAGAAGGAGGTATTAACTTTAAACTTCAGCATATTTTTTTTTTTTTTTCTTCACATTATACTTCAATTCACTTCACATTTAAACAGTCTAAAATCGGTCTCAACTTGTCACCATAAGCACAAGGCAATACAAGACAACTAGATGGTCAAACCTTTCGGACTACCTGGAGTTCCTATTTTCCGATTTAACCTCAGTCTCAAAATGTAAAACCCATTACTATTGCCAATGATGGGTTAGTCAAGCGGTTAAAGACCCGCCCTCCCACGGGGAGTCCTGGGTTCGCACCCAATTCGGCTGCATATATTAGTAATTTAATTCCCACCCCATAGAAACAAGCTACATTTCCACAACAAAAAAAACAAAAACAAAAAAACCATTACTATTCTCTCAAGAGGGTGCTCATCACATCAGATGGAATTTCTAGAACCCTTAAACTCTCATTTTGTATCTAAGCCAGAAATTAAAACGCAATTCTTACCAAAGCCAAAAAAAAATATTTAGGCACTTTTAATTTTTGTGACAATGCTCTACCAATTATCAATGAGTACTACTTGAGTTGACACCCCCCACACTTAAATTATGCAGTGACTTCAGTGCACGCAAGATATAAAGGAGAAGAAAAATATAATAGAAGCAAATAGGGGAAAGAGAGAGTGTACCTGATTCTTGAAATTGTGATAGAGCACGCATACACATAGGAAAAAAAATAGCTAAACAAACAAAATTAAAAGAAAATAACTGCAGCAAAAGAAGAGTTTAGGACGTACCTAAAGCGCAATCCACGTGATCTTTCGAACAAAAATTACACATGTGGGATTGAAGGGATGGGGATTTTTAAAAATTAACCTAAACAGCCCAATCTAATGCAAGTATTACAATTGAAAAGTCCTAAATACAATTATATCTAAGAAATAAAAGATAACAACCTAAACTAATTATCAAATCGCTACTCTTGCAGTTACCTACAAAAAAATATATATATATATTAGTTAAAAAATAAAAAACTTAAAAACACTAAAATTATTCGTAAAATTATGCCTAATTGACAAAAAAACAATCCTAGCAACCGTGCTTTGGTTCCCCGGCAACGGCGCCAAACTGATTTCAGAAGAACAAGGAGCTTTCCAGAAAGGTAAATTGATTTCTAAAAATATTTTTGTTGCTTCAAAATTTACCAATATGTTACATACTTTAGTTAAAGGGGGTGGTACGGGGCTTAAACTTGATTTCAAGTAAGCTTATGATTCTTTGTCGTGGGATTTTCTTTTTGCCATCTTGCGAGTTTTGGTTTTTCTGATAAATGGGTAGGGTGGATTCATGAAATGTTGATCATTTCAAAATTTTGTATTCTATTGAATGGGGGACCAGTAGGGTTTTTTAATGTTGAGAGGGGATTGCGTCAAGGGGACCCCATCTCTCCTCTCCTTTTCCTTCTTGTTGAAGAAGTTCTATGTAAGGGCCTTTGCTCTATGATGATTGGAGGGAAACTTAAGGCTTTGCCTAGTCCTAGGGGTGTGGTGCCTAGTCCTAGGGGTGTGGTAGTTCCTTCTTTTCTCCTGTATGCTGATGATATATTTATTTTTTCAAATGCGTCTTTGAGATATGTCAAGGGTCTAGTCAAGTTTTTGAAAAAATACCAAGACTTTTCCGAGCAGCATATAAGCCTACAGAAAAGTAAGTTCTTCCTTGGCCACATTGCCCCTCATAGGAAGCAAAAAAAATCAGATCTTCTCCCCATTCTAGTTTCTCATTTTCCTACGAGATATCTTGGGGTTGACATCTTTAAAGGGAGAGTAACTTGATCAAAAGTTGCTGCCAGTACTTGACAAGATTAAAAATTGGCTTCTAGGTTGGCAAGGGAAGTTTCTTTCACTGGCAAGTAGAGTGGAACTCGTTCGCTCTGTTATTTCCAGTATGCCAATTCACAACTTTTCGGTGTACTGGTGGCTAGGAAACCTCCTAAAGCATGTTGAATCCTGGATGCGCAATTTTATTTGGACAGGGAGCATCGAATATGTTAAAAAAAATAAAGTTAAAGGGGACTCTGTTTGTGCTCCAAAGAGTGAAGGGGGATTGGGTCTTTGTCGTCTGCAGGATGTCAACTTCGCCTACCTATGTAGATTGGGTCTTTCTTCTTGAAGTTTTTGAGAGGGAAATTGTTGGACTCTCACAAAAATTTGAGAACTTCTGGACAACGTTCTTCAATTATTCTTGGCCTGAAAAAAGTTTGGAACTTTGTAAATCAGAATGAGAAGTGGACAGTGGGCAATGGAAGGTGTATAAATTTTTGGACAGATCGCTGGTTGGGGGACTTTACTATTGTTGATCATGTTGGTTTTCCTCATGATTTAGTGGATAGCTTATCCCTTAAAGTGGTGGATTGTATTCATGATGAGCAATGGTGTTTACAGGCGGTACAATCACAGGGTTACAGGAAATACTGAAATTAGTGACTTTCACTCATCTCCCTAGAGATGATCAGTGTGATGTTTGCCACTGAAAAGGCACGATTCATGGCAATTTTACTATCAACTTTGGATTTGTACAGGAGAAAGCCAGTGACAGTGGATTGGGAAAATCTGATTTGGAAATCACCTTTGCTACCTAGGCAGCAAGTTATGTTGGCGTATGTTTCGGGGGAAACTCCCAATGGATGGTGTGGTTATGACCAAGGGAACCCCCTTGGTTTCCCCACTACAGTTTGTGTTTGGGAGCTTCTGAGGATTCAAATCATCTATTTCTCTTTTGTCCTTTTGCACGTAGTTGTGGGGAGAGCTTGGCAGCGAGGTTTGGTAAGGTTTGGGCGGTTAAGCCTTTGCTTCAAGATAGCTATAAGAGGTGGAGACAACAAGCAAAATCCTCACCTTTAGGGGCTGCTTGGCTGAATGGGTGTCTTCTCCTCCTATACTACTTGTGGTCTGTCCAAAATAAATGTAGATTCAAGGAAGTGATGCTCTCTAAAGATTGGGTGATGCCTCAGATTTTCTTCGATCTTGCCCATCATGATTATGTGATTGAAAGAAGGATGGTCTCACCAAACGTTTTTGCCCAATCAAGGGCGATAGGATTGACTCTCACTATTAAGAGCTCTAGTTGTCAAGAAATTTTTTGGATGCCACCATTTGCAAGGTGGTAAAGCTTAATATAGATGGATGCTCCTTGGGTAATCCTAAAAAGCTGGTGCGGGAGGAATGTTTAGAGATGAGGCAGCAGCTGTTGTCTTTAACTTCAGTACTTTTGGGGGTGTTAAAACCAATTTTGAAGCTGAAATGGAGGCCTTCATGCAAGGTTTGGAATGGGAAAAAAAGATGGAGGTGCAGTGGCTATGGGTTGAATGTGGTTCAGTGGCTGTGGTGATATTAATACAGCAAAGAAAAATCCCCTGGATCATCCTACAATGATGGAGAGGCCTAGAATCATTCTTAGCTAGCATTGTTTGGAAGATTTCCCATTGCTATAGGGAAAATAATAAGGTTGCTGATTTCTTGGCAAATGAGGCTGTCAGATTGGGACATTCAGAGGTTAATTCGCCCTGGACAACATCTATAAAATGTGAACTGGATCTCGAGGCATCTAGACGCTCTTGGTTCAAATTCTAGTTTCTTTTCTCTTGTTTATCTGTGAGTAGGAACCTATGAGGTTGGGTGTATTGGGGGTAACTAATATTGCAGGTATGAGGTTTGGTTCCTTCTTGTATGATTAATATTATGCTTTTTCTTTTTTAATACAAATGACCCTTTTAGCGGAAAGGAAAAAAAAAAACTATTCCTTAAGTGGGCCTTTTATTTTTATTTAGTTTTTCTTTTACTTTCTCTTCATAAGCCAAACTTTAACAAAATAGAAAGTCAACTGAAGTGGCAGCACTAATGAAGCATAAATTGGAAAAAAAAAATTGAGGGACACCCCACGGCCCAAGATAATTTGTAAAAATAACTAACTATTGAAACTATACCAAATTAGCAATGATCTTCTAAAACATCTCTTGAAGTTGCACAATAGTACATACATTTGTAAATTCTTTTCTTTTTTCTTTTTTTTTTTTTTTTTTTTTTTTTTTTTTTTTTTTTGGGGAGGGGGGGAAATTTTGTAAGTTATGGTTAGATAATTTCATAATTTTTATTACCCTTAGTCTCTTGTGACTTTACAAAGTTGTCCCTCGTAAAATGGAATCTTAAATTTCATCTTTGTTTTTGCTCCATGAGACACTTATTCCTTCATTCATTATTTTATAAGATAATAAGGTATAGAATAATACAACTAAAGATATATTTAATCTCCTCTAGCTAATTGACAGCTCTAACGGAAAAAGGGCCACTACCAATTGGCATGTTTGGAGTGTCTATGCATTTTGCTAATTTTCTTGCGGTGTCTCTAAAACTTTTAATTTTTCTCTTTTTAACCTGAGACTCATTTAGACCAGTTTAACCTCGACTACATCCTCAGGATAGCTAAATCATCTTCACTATCGGATCACAGGGAGAATTAAACTTTGATACAAGTAAAAAAATGAAAATGATTACAACCTTACCATTGCATTCGTGGGGATCAAGGATGAGCTTCGATTTCATTGTTTGTGAATGAAGAAAAGCAAGTCTAACATGAAATATAAGAGCCGGTCAAGTTAGCCTAGGAGACTTGCTATGAACAACACAAGGTGAGGGAGGGGAAGGTAATGTGTTATAGTTGAAGATAGAAGATAAAAGACTCCTTCACTCTTGGGATGACATAAGGCAAGTCATCCTTGGCTACCAAACGCAGCTCTTATCTTCACGTAAGACCTCTTTTCCTGTGATCACATACCAAACTTCTTCAACATTTCAGTCCCTGCTAATTTTAGAACAATGGCAATGAATGACGATGCTGGGTTAGGAGTGCATGTATCCATTTATTTATAGACTGTAAAGGACACATTTAGGGAAACGCGGAAATGAGATTCCTCTCGCCCCATAAAATCTTCTTCTCGTCCATCACTCACTTTTGCTTGTAGGTGAGGGAATATATTCTGGAGAATTTACAGGACCAGCTTACTTGTCATGTCTCAGTTAAGTTTGCAAGGAAGAATTGGATAAGAAAAAGGAAAGCATTTGACCCAACTACCCAAGTGGTTTTTGCTTCTCTCTAAAAGTCTTACATGCCCATCTCTGACTTTATGTTTGTCAGTCACTACGAGAAGCTTCTTCGTAAAAAATGCTTGTCTCAACTTGGATCTGTTCGACGTTTTGACTTCCTTCAGGTGTCACTCTTCTATCTTTATATCCCTTAGTTTGATCTGCTAGGAATAACGAAGATTAATGTCAAACCTCTCATTTTCTCTTTCTATCTATCCATCTATGGAGTTGACTCATCATATCCGAACGATTCATCTTTTACTGTGTTAGGACTTAGGAGAAAGTAAAAGACAAAATGAGTTTTCTATTACTTGACTTAAAATGAGATGATAAAAATCTCCATATATATAATACTATATGTACACGTGGCTATCCCACTTCCCTAATACCCTCCCTCAAACATGGGCGGCGAACAAGGCCAAGTTTGGTACATAATTTATGAAAATCCTTAGGGGAAAGGGGTTTTGTAAAAATATCAGCAAGCTGCTGATGAGAAGCCACATAACGTGTAACCAAATGTCCCAAAGCAACATTTTCCCGTACAAAATGGTAATCCAATTCAATATGCTTGGTACGCCCATGAAATACCGGATTCACAGTCATGTGAAGAGCACTCATATTATCACAGTAGAGAATGGTCGGATGAGGCTGTGGAATGCCGATATCACGAAGAAGAAAACTCAATCAAGTTAACTCAGCAGTAGTAGAAGCCATGGCTCGATACTCTGCTTCGTACTAGAATGAGAAACGGTAGGTTGCTTCTTAGCACTCCAAGAAATACAATTTGCCCCAAGAAAAGTGCAAAAGCCAGTAGTAGAACGCCGAGTAGTAGGACATCCCGCCCAATCAGCATCAGAGAAACCATGTAACTGAAAAGAGCTAGCCTGATGAAGACACAAACCACAATCCAAAGTACCCTTTACATAACGAAGGAGACGCTTGACAAAAGAGAAATCAGAGACTGTCGGTGCATGCATAGATTGACAAATTGTATTCACCGCAAAAGAAAGATCGGGACGAGTCATAGTCAAGTATTGGAGACCCCCGACTATACTTCGAAACAAAGTAACATCATGAAAAGGTGAAGCATCTGACATCACAGCTGGACGAGATACCATAGGAGTCATCACAGGCTTTGCATCAAGCATACTAGCAAGACGAAGCAAACCAGCCGCATACTTGGCTTGGGATAAAAATAAACCAAAACGAGTTTGAGTAACTTCTATCCCAAGAAAGTAATGTAAAGATCCCAAATCCGTCATGGCAAAAGAATGACCCAAAGTAGTGATAAAGGAACTTAAGAAAACCTCATCATTGCCAGTAAGAACAATGTCATCAACATAAAGCAACAAGATCAAAGTCTTCCCGTCTTGGCGATAAACAAACATAGAGCTATCAAAGAAACTACTCTCAAACCCAAAATCTAGAAGAAAACCACTAAACCGATCATACCAAGCCTGGGGTGCTTGTTTAAGGCCATAAAGAGATCTGTGTAATTGACAAACATCATTAGGCCGCGTTGAATCCACAAAACCAGGAGGTTGGCGCATAAACAACGGAGTGGACAAAAAACCATGAAGAAACGCGTTCTTAACATCCAATTGACGTAGTGGCCATTTTAGCATAGTAGCAATGCTTAAAACCAAACGAATAGAACCAGGTTTAACAACTGGACTAAACGTCTCAAGAAAATCAATACCCTCCTGTTGATTGTAGCCACGAGCAACAAGACGAGCTTTAAGACGTTCTAAACTGCCATCAGCTTGTAATTTTGTCTTGAAAACCCATTCGCAACCAACAACGTTCATCTCAGATGAAAAAGGAACTAAAGTCCAAGTATGATTAGTAGCAAGGGCAGCCATTTCGTCTTTCATTGCAGCATTCCAGCCAGGATGAGCTAAAGCAAACTTCACTGTCTTAGGCTCAGAACAAACAAAATCAACATGTAACGCATACTTGGGATTAGGTTTGCGAACACCAAGTTGAGCACAGGTAACCATATTATGCATGGAGTTTGTAGTTGGAGCAGATAAACTACAATCAGTAGCCTATAAAGATGAAGAAACCAAACCCATTTCAACAATTTTATCATGGGCCTGAGGTGCAATGGGCTGTAACTCACTAGAGAGTCCCATTTCAGCTGGTTTATTATGGGCTGGAAGTGTAGTAGGCTGTAACTCATTAGATAAACACCCAATTGGGCCTATGGAGTTTAAAATAGGTGAAGATTCTAAAATGGAAGGTGGGCAATGGGTGTCTAATGAAGAAGAACGAATCAAATGTCCTGAATCTACATGATCTGAACTCATGGACTGATCATTAATAGAACCCAAATAAGGGGCAGCAACAAGCACGTTTTGATCCAAAGTATTTGAGGACAAAATAGCAATGTTAGAACCACTGGAAGTTCCAGGTAACATAATATGAGGTCCAAAAGTTGTAGGATCAGAAAACCAAGGTCTCACTAGCGAGACTCCACATGAAACACAACCAGGAGCTAACTGTGTATCACGCTTATCAAGAGAAGAGAATGCAGGCTCAGCATAAGCAGTCCAACCTTCAAATGTACAAGAAGTACCCAAAGAAGAAGACACAACAGTACCCTTAAAGGGAAAAACATTCTCATCAAATATGACATCCCTGGAGATATAAATGCGACCAGTGGAGACATGCAAACAACGATAACCCTTGTGACGATCACTGTAACCCATAAAAACACATGCCAATGAGCGAGATTCAAATTTATTAGAGTTATAAGCACGAAGACATGGAAAGCATGCCGAACCAAAAACTCGAAGTGTATGATATTGGGGATCTTGATGGAACAAAAGGTGAAGAGGAGTATCCATTTGTAAAACCTTGGATGGAAGACGATTGATGAGAAAAACGGATGTAAGAAAAGCCTCTACCCAATAACACATAGGAACCGAGGCATGATATAATAGAGCTAACCCAAGCTCTACAAGATGTCTATGTCTCCTTTCAACAACACTGTTTTGAGCCGGAGTTTTAGGACAGGACATATGATGAAGAATACCCTGTGAAGCTAAGTGAGACTGAAACGCAGTAAGCCCAAATTCACCACCACCATCACTTTGAAAAATCTTGATTTAAGAGTCAAACTGCCGCTCTACAAGAGACTGAAAACGCAAAAAAACATGATAGAAATCTGATTTTTTCTAAGTGGATAGAGCCAAGTAAAACGTGAATAATCATCCACAAATAACACATAGTACTTGAATTTCTGCACACTCACAACTGGAGATTTCCCCCACAAATCACAGTGAATTCGTTCCAAAGGAGCACGAGCGCTTGTGAAGGAAGAATTGTAAGGTAGGTGTGTGCTTTTACTAAATTGACAACTATCACAAACATTATCAACAGTCCCTGTCTTAACAGTCCCAGTCTTTGACTTACAACCAAATTGAATTAAACCATGAGAATGCAAAAAACAAGTACTATGCAGCAACGGGATTAAATCATTATAGGACGGAACTGGTGGCTTCAACATCGTCGTTGCAAAACTATCATAAGCAGATCCCAAATTATTGAGAAGTAGAAATACTTTTCTTGAATCTTCAATCGGTTTGCCAATTGCTGCAAGCTGGTCACATAGAGTTTTAAACAGGAGCAAGAAATCACTCAAAGATTGTGTCTCTTTCTTCTTCATAAAATGCAACCGAGACAACAATTCAAACTCTCGTCCTTCAGAAGATTGAGAAAAAGCATCAGATAAGATACGCCACAAATCGGCAGAGGATTGAACGCCATATGCAAGCCCTAGAACACCTTTTGAAAGAGTGCCAGTAAGCCAAGCTTTCACTAACCGATCAGTCTTCAACCAAGAATGATAAATCGGATTAGGAGTTTCAACACCAACATCAGATCTGATAAATTTTGCAGGAGCAGAGCAGTCTCCGGTAAGAAATTCCAACAAATCTTGACTCTCAACCAAAGACAAAAATTGAGTTTGCCACAAAAGATAATTCTCAGAAGTTAAACGGAGGGTAACAAAGTTTGTAACATTCAGATTAGTTGGATAAGGGAACAAAGGAAGAGCAGAAACAGGAAAAACCAAAGTTGTTGCAGAGGAGGAATCAGATCCAGCCATGAAAGCTTCAAGAACAGATCGCCAAATCGTCAAGAACAGATCGATCGGCGAAAACAGTTATCTGAGGAAGACGCTTCTCTAAGAAAACCTTCAAGAAGAGAAAAGCCAACGAAATCAATTATCAAAGGAGGATTTAACCGCTTCCCAAACCGAGGTAGCCATGGAAGCTCAAGAACAGAGCATCGGCGAACAGAGCTTCCTAAGCAAAAAAGAAATGAAAATCAAGAAAGTTGAAAAGACGACACGTGAAGAAAGTTGAAAGTTGAAAGGATGGGGTAGACACGTGAAGCTCTGATACCATAAAAGACAAAATGAGTTTTCTATTACTTGACTTAAAATGAGATGATAAACATCTCCATATATATAATACTATATGTACACATGGCTATCCCACTTCCCTAATAGAAAGTAGTTGGCATGAGTGAAGAGGAGAAAGAATTATTCTTTTAGCTTTTCCTGAGATACTTTGCTGAGTGATACATTCGTTAGAAAAAGAAAAAGAAAAAGAAAAAACAAAGAGGGGGAAAAGCTAGAAAGAAAAAAAGAAATCCTACTAAAATCTAATTTGCATAATATAACAAGAAAACTTAGTATCGGATTGTTCACTAGTACCATTCTTTAGGTGGGATTTTTTTTTTCCCCTGATAACTTTCTCTTCATAAGTTAAAAATCTTGCTAAACCTTAACCAGGAGAAGAAAAAGTGAGGAACCAAGGTGGCAGCACAAGTGAAGCATAAATTGGACTAAAGCCTTTGAAAGGTAGTTTAACTTAAAGATTTTTAAGGGGCGGCTGGGCAAGAACAAGAAGCAGTCGTCGTCCAGTAGCTTTACATTGCGAAGAACATCTCATTGCCTTTTCTTCACGAATACCATGTGCAGGTAACCTAGGAGAAGAGAAGCAAGCTACCCTCTAATTGGGCTAGTTATGGACATGTATAAATAATCAACAAGGGTTAAATTGAAGATTAATCAATTAAATGGAAACTTAGAAAGTGAGGAACCCTTAAGGCAGTCGACGTTGGAATGTTAAGTGAATAATTTAGATGGTTAAGATGAATAAGAGATGGTATGGAAGTAAAAGGCCTTAAGTTCGATTCTTCATTCAAGCATCCCAATTCGAGTGGCAGGTTTCTCTTGAGAATTAATTGAGACATGCGTAAGCTGGCCTAAACACTTTGACTACCTAATGCATATGGGGTGGCACATGAGTGTTAAGGATAATAATGGTATTTCGTAGTCTAAGGGCAAAACAGGAAAATCATAGGCAACCCGAGCCGAATCTAGGGTTGCCCTAGCCACCACTACTCCATGTGTGCAAGGCTTGAAGAATTCCAGTCAAACTCAACTACCTCCACGTGTGCAAGACTTCAAGAACTAGACTCAAACTCAACTACTCAAGAGACTCCAGCAGCACACATCTTATCCACAAGTGGATTAAATTCAAAGTTGCACTCAAACACACTAGAGACGCAATTCATACCAAACACAAATAGATAACTTGAGTAATTCAAGTTAGAGTCCAAGATTAATGTTGAGCAGGACTCTTGTAACTATAAATATGTAATATGTACTACAGTCAATCTCAAGGAAGCAAATTACATTCCCGTAGACATAGGTTATAGAGATCAATTGAACCACATAAAAATGAGTTTCTCTCTTAATTTCCCACGTTTTTCTCTCACTCCCACGTTTTCTCTATCCTTCCATCACCTAAAACGTGTCTCTATAACCCTACCACATGGCTTTTGACAATGAGGTATCTCAGGGTCCCGGACTCAGAATAGGTTGAAATTCATTATGCTAATCCAAAATGAGCTCGTGGGAGGGACACACTACTTTGCAATGATGAATATCATGTATTTGCGTTTCATAATCATTTTGAGGGCGTTTTGGGCATTTATTGTTTTCAATGGCATTTTCGTAATTTTGTGTTTTTTTGTTTTAGGATTTCTTAGCACTATAATGTTTTGTGCATCTTTTGGAGAGCAGCTGAATATTGTTGTTTATGAATAAACTTTTGAGAGACAGAGTTCTCCACTTTTCTATCCAACCTTCTGTTTGGCCTTGTTCTTTGTCGTTTCAGCATCACTGCCACTACTCATTTAACCTAAGTTTTGGTAGGGAGAATGTTCAAATTCAAGGAATTGTTAGATACCTTTTAGAATGAAGAAATAGTGGCTTAATGTGATCGTAGGCTAATTCACTTATACATGAGCATTATTGCAAAGAAAAAAGGAAAAAGGTTGCACTAGTGTTTCTGGAAAAGATCGATTGTGAAAGAATAAATTCAAATGGATCTTGTGTATCTTGATTGCCATAGAATTCTTAATCATAAATAACTATATGATAACTATTTGAAGTGTGTCCATATTTTTGCACTATGTAATGAAAATCCTTGATATTGATTAAGTTTTAGTCTAAAATTGTTTCACAACTAATGATGGTATTGGACTTCAACTTTATATTGTCATTGCAATGTGTATACCTATGAATGGAAATTCCAAGACACTTGTGTGTCTACATATTATGTGAGCATTGAATTGAGTCATGTGACAATTTTGTGTTTGTTAAATTGTCGGTTTACTTGAACAATTTTATTTTATTTTCAGGTAAGACTTGGAAAAAAAATTCTTGTAATTATTGATTGTGGATTGAGTTCACCTTCATCTTTTGTTCAAAATTTTATAATTACTTCAACATCAAGTCTAACCAATTTCAAAACCGGTCATTCCATGAAGAATGAAAAATTTTATAAAAAAAAAAAAAGAAGAATATACATGGCCACTCAAAAAGAGAAACAAGAACAAAATCCAAACAACTATGTGTGATCAGAAAATCCCAAGACAATCTGATGGCTCCTTGTGCTAACTGATTCTGGAGAATGAAGGAGATTAAACAAAGTCAATGTTCGAGTCTCAAATTTGTTGAAGTACTTGGCAAAGAAAATCCAACTGTGCATGTTTCTTTCCGACCACGTGTGATTCACAGAAGCACGAAAATAACTACAAAATCACAAGGAGAGAAATATTTTCAATAAAGTCTAAAATAGAAAAAATTCTTTACGGAATATTGTTTTTGTTAATAATATTGGGAATAATACTAGGATGTAGCCACGTGTGTGGTACATTCTTTATATATATTGATGTATAGTATCATACTTAGTTAATGAGAAATAAGATTGTTTTGTCCTTTATGGTATCAGGCTTTTCTAGAGTTGAGTCAAATCTAGCTTTTCTACTAAAGTCTCGTTTCTTGTGCAAAAGTTCTTGATTTTCGTGAACTTTTCTTGCTTTACAAAAGTTCTTGGTTTTCATGAACTTTTCTTGCTTTTTCTTTTGAAACGGTTTTTTCTTCAAGCTTCTCTCATGGCTTCTTCGTCCGATTCACCGGTTTCTCCTTCGTCTTCTACCTATCCATATCCTAGCAATCTGAATGTGGCGAATTTTGTCACTCTTCGTTTGAGATTTGAGAACTATTTGTTATGGCATACTCAGATTGTTTCCTTGGTGGAAAGTCAAGATTTGCTAGGGTTTATCACTGGCGAGTCCGCTCCTCCAGATCGTTTGATCCAATCTGCAGTTGGAGAAATGGTTTCTAATCCTGCTTATTCTCTGTGGTTACGTACTGATCGTCTTGTCAAAGCGTGGATCACAGGGACTCTTTCTGAGGATGTGCTCGGTCTTGCTTACGGTGTTCAATCTGCTGTTGATTTGTGGAAAGTTTTGTCTGATTCTTTTGCACAAACGTCTGAGGCTAGGGAGTTTGAGTTGCTTTCTCGTCTTCATTTTCTTCGCAAGCGTGATACTCAGTCTCTTACTGATTTCTTGCTTCGATTTAAGACCCTATGTGATCAATTGTCTGCCATTGGCAAGCCAGTTCCTGATCAACGGAAGGTGTTTCTACTTCTTACAAATCTTGGATCTCGTTACGAATCGTTCGCTACCACGATGCTCAAGCCACCAGTTCCATCTTACGCTGAACTAATTCCACTGTTGCAAAGTCATGATCTGCGTAGCCGTGGTGTTCTTGATGATCCACCACATTCTAATATGGTGTTTTTTGGCACTCAATCCTCTCGGGGATCCTGTGGTGGTCGTCATAATTTTGGCGGTGGTTTTCGCGGTGGTCGCTCTGTTTTTCGTGGATTTCGTGGTGGTTCTGGTTTTACCTCTTATAATAGGGGTTTTGCTCCTTCGTTACAACCTTCTGGTACTTTCGGTTCGTCTCCCTCGAATCAAGAGAATCAACCTCCTGGTGTTTCTGGTTCTTCAGCTATTTCTGAATCATGTACCTCAAGCTCTCCTTTGAAGTGTCAGATTTGCAAGAAACCAGGGCATGATGCTCTTCGTTGTTGGAGTCGTTATGATAATGCGTATCAAGCAGAAGGGATTCCAAGGGCTTTAGCTGCTATGCGTTTGAATACTCTTCAAGATCCTGGGTGGCTTCTTGACTCTGGTGCTACTGATCATGTCACTACTACACCAGGTACTCTCTGTAATACACATTTTTTTCCTGGTAATTCCAGTTTAATGGTTGGTAATGGAGCATTTCTACCGATCACTCATATTGGAGATAGTACAGTGTCTGGTTTGCCTTTGAAGGATGTTTTGGTTGTACCTTCTATTCAGAAAATTTTGGTTTCGATTGCAAAACTAACTCATGATACTGGATGCTCTGTGGAATTTACTGCATCTGGTTTTTGTGTTAAGGATCCTGTGAATCAGAAGGTCCTGGCATCGGGGATTAGCAGAGATGGTTTGTATGTTTTTGATGGATCTACTAATACCTGTGTTACTGGTAACATTTCTGAATCTTCTTCTTCTTGTGAAGTTATGTTTTCCTCAAAGAATATTGCTGGTTCTGAGGAATTATGGCACCAACGTCTTGGTCATCCATATTCTAGAGTTACTTCCTATCTTCATTCAACTGGTCTTATTAAAGTTACTGCTAAAAATAAACGTTTGTGTCATGGGTGTCAGTCTAGCAAGAGTGCTCATTTGCCTTATACCTCTTCTTTTACCCGTGCTTTGATTCCCTTAGAACGTGTTCATTGTGATCTATGGGGAAAGGCTCCCATTGCTAGTGTTCAACGGTTTCGTTATTATTGTTTGTTTGTGGATGATTATTCAAGATTTACTTGGTTATATCCACTTCGGAAGAAATCTGAATTCTTTTCTTGTTTTCTTCGGTTTCAAGCCTTGGTTGAGCGTCAGTTTGGTTCAAAAATCAAGGTTTTTCAGAGTGATGGTGGAGGAGAGTTTGTTCTCACTGCTTTTCAGGCACATTTAGCTTCTCAAGGTATCATTCATCATTTTTCCTGTCCCCACACTCCTCAAAATAGTATTGTGGAACGTAAACACCGTCATCTTGTTGAATTGGGACTAGCTTTAATGTTTCATGCCTCAGTTCCATTGAGTTATTGGGTTGAGGCTTTTCTAACTTCAGTTTTTCTTATTAATCGATTACCTTCTAAAGTGTTAGCGATGGATTCTCCTCTTCATGTATTGTTTGGTCAGACTCCTCAGTATTCAGCTCTTTGGGTTTTTGGCTCTACTTGTTTTCCATGCTTAAGGTCTTATGCTTCTCATAAGTTTGAGCCAAGGTCTCTTGCTTGTGTATTTTTGGGCTATAGTGATAAACATAAAGGATATCGCTGTCTTCATATTCCAACCAACAGAGTTTACATTTCTAGAGATGTTCTTTTTGATGAGCAAGTATTTCCTTTCAACAACACTTCTGTTTCTGCTTCTACAAAGTTGCTTGATTTGTGTACTTTTGAAGGATGGACAAGTTATGATACTTCTGCAGTTTCTGCTGACTTAAACCCAAAACAGGTGTCTTCTGATAATGGTTTACATTCTTGGTTTTCTGCTGATTCTACTTCTTCCTTTCAAGGTGATAATGTTGGAGCTTGTTCGGGTTATGTTGCTTCTGGAGTAGAGTCTGCTACTGCTGTTCAAGATACTAGTTTGTCCTCTGATTTGGACTGTAATTGTTTGAATAATTGTAATAATACTTTGGACTGTGATGGACATTCAAATGTGGCCCAGCCCACTAATTCTTTGGATTTACATGGTATTGTAACACCTACTAATCAGCCCACTATTTCTGGTTTGCACAATACATTGGACTGTGTTGGATATTCACATGTGGCCCAGCCCACAAATCTTTTGGATTTAAATGCTATTGTACCACTTGTTGATCAGCCTACTACTTCTGGTTTGCACAATGATGTTTTGGGTTCTGTCAGAGCATAGTTCACCTAGTATTGCTTCTACAAATGATTCTCCTATAGTTCCTAATATCCATTCTATGGTCACCAGGTCCAAGATAGGTGTGTATAAGCCTAATCCACGCTATGTGCTTTCCATCTCTACTATACCATCCGAACCTTGTTCTGTTAGAGCTGCACTTGCATACCCTGGTTGGACTGCAGCGATGCAAGATGAAATGGATGCCTTGGCTGTTAATAACACTTGGACTTTGGTCCCTCGCACTTCGAATATGAACATTGTCAGCTGTAAATGGATTTATAAAACCAAGTTAAAAGCTGATGGCTCCTTGGAGCGTCTTAAAGCTCGTCTAGTTGCTAGAGGCTTTACTCAACGTGAAGGTATCGATTTCTTTGAAACCTTTAGTCCGGTTGTCAAACCTGGGTCCATTCGCCTTATTTTAAGTGTTGCTACCATGTTACAATGGCCTTTACATCAACTTGATGTTAAGAATGCTTTTCTTCATGGTAATCTTCGTATACCGGTTTATATGACCCAACCTCCAGGGTTTACTGATTCCACTATGCCTGATCATGTTTGCCAGTTACATCGGTCTTTATATGGTTTGCGTCAGGCTCCACAGGCTTGGTATGATCACTTTAGCACCTTTCTTTTGGAGTTTGGTTTTACCTGCAGTGTCTCTGATAGTTCGCTATTTGTTTATCGTTCTGGAGATCGTCTTTTGTTGCTTCTCCTTTATGTTGACGATATTGTGCTTACTAGCAATAATGCGACTTTTCTTCACTCGTTTATTTCCACTTTGAGTTCCACATTTGCCATGAAGGACCTGGGACTGCTTCATTATTTTTTGGGTATTGAGGTGACTCCTACATCTTATGGTTTGTTTCTTTCTCAAAAGAAGTATGCGACTGATCTACTTCGTCGTGCTCGATGTGTGATGTTAAATCTGTTGCTACTCCTATGGTTGCCCGTTCTATGATGCTTGTTGATTCTCGGCCGTTTTTGGATGTCACTTTGTTTCGAAGTATAGTTGGCGGACTCCAATATTTGACGATGACTCGTCCTGATCTTTCCTTTTCTGTTAATACTGTTTGTCAATCCATGCATGCACCAACCATTGGTGACTTCATTGCCGTGAAACGTCTTTTACGTTATGTTAGAGGTTCTTTGGATTTTGGCATTCGTATTCAGCGTGATAGTTCTTTTCAGTTGCTTGGTTTCTCTGACGTCGATTGGGTAGGATGTCCTACTACTCGCCGTTCTACTACTGGTTTTTGTACTTTTTTGGGCACGAATTGTATTTCTTGGAGTGCTAAGAAGCAGCCTACTGTCTCTCGGTCAAGTACGGAGGCTGAATATCGTGCTCTTGCTTCCACTACCGCTGAGCTTACTTGGTTAAGTTTTCTACTTCGGGATATTGGCATTCCTCAATTTCAGCCTACTATTTTGTATTGTGATAATCAGAGTGCTCTTCATATGACAGTCAATCCTGTGTTTCATGCACGGACGAAGCACATTGAGTTGGATTATCATTTTGTGCGGGAGAAAGTGGCCCTGGGGCATCTTGTTACACAATTTGTCCCTTCTCATAAACAGCTTGCTGATATGTTTACTAAAGCACTTCCCCGTCGCGAGTTTCTTGCCTTATGTTCCAAACTTGGCCTTGCATGTCGGCCGAGTTTGCGGGGTGATGTAGCCATGTGTGTGGTACATTCTTTATATATATTGATGTACAGTATCATACTTAGTTAATGAGAAATAAGATTGTTTTGTCCTTTAAATAAATGCCAACAATATTTCTTCTAGCCCTTGACATAAAGAGCTCATGCCGTAACTGGGATATGTAGTGTATGTTGTCTTCCTGCAAACTGAAAGGAAAGAAAAAAAAAAAAGGAAAAAGAGAGAAAAGAAAAGAAAAAGAAGAAGAAAGTTAAAGCGAAGCAAATCTATTTAGTGTGTTGTTTTCAGTTTTTTATAAGACAAGATCGACACAAATTCAATCCAGGGCTCTCCAAACCTTTGTGTATATCAGATCATCTATATCACCTGCTTCTCTTATATTTAAAGTATTTACCTCCTTCATCAAAGGCTTATCACAAGGGAGGGGAAGAGGTTTTTAATCATTTATTGATGACGAAAATCAGGTCTAACATAAAATGCAAGAGTCAGTAAGGTTAGCCAAGGAGACTTGCTATGAACAGCACAAGTTTGCATGTAAGTGATGAATCAATGGGTGAGAGAGAGTGATAGGTCACGAGTTGGTAAAAAGAAGAACCCTTCACTCTTGGGAGGACATAGGCAAGTCATCCTTGGCTACCAAACGCAGCTCTTGTATTCATGCAAGACCTCTCTTCTTCTAGATCACTATAGCCAACTTCCCAACATTGAATGACAATGCTGAGTGATAAGAAGCTACATTTATAGTGAAAGGCAGGTCTGGTAGGGAAGATCAGATTCGAGTGGCTGGCCCATAAAATCTACTTTTCGACCACCTTTACATGGTATAACGATAGGTTCTATTTTTGGGTGAGGGAATATATTCCAGAGAATTAAGAGGGACCAGCTTACTCGTGGCTGCTTATGGCTCATTTCAGGTTGCTGTGTTTCCAGTGGAGCCTAGCTATCTGGATGGAGAAGGAGAATAACATCAAAAATAGTAAAAAGAAAGAGAAGAAATGACCCCATAGATTACTCGAAAGGGTATGCAAGAGATGAAAGCATTTGATCCATGCAAGCTGCCTTTAGTTTTCTCAAATACCTTGCCATGTTTGACTTTCTGCTGTCAATAGATATCACATCTGAAGAACGGAAGAATGTCAACACTCTCTCTTTCTCTCTCTCTCTCTCTCTTCTATTCATTTAAACTAATGAAGAATGTCAACTCTCTCTCATATATTTTTCTGGCTCCATTGACGATTTTTCCATCTCTATAGTTTCTATACGAATCCCTAAAACTTAATTCGCATCCAACTTCAGTTGCTTGGGTTGCTCCTACATATCCAAACCCATGCATGTTAAAAAAATAAAATAAAATTGATTTTAAGAAATAAAAACAGTTGTGAATCCAACGGAAAAGCATCATCTGCAGTGCACTGCAATGCATATTTATGCCAAATAACTAACTTGGGTCAAAACTTCCCACTGTTAATGATCGAAAAGATGAAATTGGGAAAGGCATAGATTGGTTTAGGTTTAGGCTTGAGCTTCAAGAGGATCTACGGGCTGGAAAATTGTTCCTCTGTTCTCTTTTAAATTTAGAAGTTCGAGTGTTTTTAAAAGCTTTTTGGTATCTAATCTATCTAACTAATATTGTTGATCATTTGTCCAATTTTTTTCTTTTTCGATCTCCTAAATTCTTAATATCTTGCATAATTCAACTGTTGCGGTTTTGAATTATAATGCATAAGAGGATGTACGTATTTGTCAATTAACATTTAGGTCGTAATTCAAATTCCAAAAGTTCTTTAAAAAAAAGAATTTGCTAAGTACATCATTGTAGTATCATATTAGATAATACTCATCATCATTTAAATTTTTTATGGGAAGGTGGTGGCTGAACGGCCGTGTAAATTGCTTGGCTGAAAGGTTCAAGAAATCCTACCATTAAATTTGGTGGGATTAAATCTGAATCATCCATGAAACGGTTCAGATTTAATTCAACACATTTAATGATAGGATTTATTTATATAGCTATTCTGCCATCTTTATTATCATTAATTAAAGATATGTAATTATCTCTTACGTTTATCTCATTGAATTGCCTTGGACATTTTGCAACGAAAAGCTATCTAATCAAGTAAAGACTTAAGTCATTATCAATAATTTCAAGATGTGTCTATTCTCTATGATGGTGCAAGTGCAATAAATTTATCAAAAGTCCTAAGCATGTCAAAATTCAACATTAGTCTTTATAATATTATAAGTTCACAACTAAAATGGTGATGTTAAAAAGGAAATTTTATTAGTGATCATTTGCTCATCTACAACATCATTTCATCGTCTTAACTTTATTAGATGAAGTCAATGAACACATCTTAGAATCAATGTGTAACTGGTCCACATTTTTGTCATCTGGAGGTGAGACTTTGAAGCTTTAATGGAACATTTATATCTAAAACTAGTGAATTTCCTTTAACTGGTGATCATCTTTGTCAATGAGCACTCATTGTCTGAATATGAAATAACAAGTTTTCAATCACCAAAACAACTTAATTATTGCTCTCCTCCAAAAAATTTAATACCAAATGATCTAACCCTATATTGGAAGCAATGGATTAAGAGATTTAAGACATAACTTCTTCTAGATGTGCGATGAAAAAAGACAAACATACAAGGGGCGTAAAACATAATGGGAAAAATTATGATTCTTTTATGTTATAATCTATGTGGCACTCAAGGTGCATGTCTGGTCAAAATAAATCCAAATTTGCATTCATTGCGTATGTGTCTCTTGAAGCATTATATTTACATTGAAGAACAAAACCCTTATGTTAAACGCTAATTGCTATTAACCATGCTCCAGATTAAGTTATAAAACCTAATTCTTAGTCAAAATTTTATTGAAAAAATAAGCATAAGTACTCTTATTTAGATAAGAATCCTTGTAAAAAAACATCAAAACTAAATCAAAAACCATACTACATAGAGAAACTTGTCATAATCCTCCAAAAGGCGTGGGCCATTATAAAGAGACCTTGCAAGCCAACTTCTTCTTAAAATCAATGCTCGAGAAGATAGCCTTGAACCTCCTTCACACTAGGGTGGTGTCCACTCTAAAGAATCCAGCCTTCACCCAACAAAGATTTGCTCCAAAAGTCTCGATGGTTGATCTTCAAATTCAATTTTGAAAGAAAAGAAAAAAGAATACCCTTACATGGACAGTGAGTAAAGCTTGTCAAACAAGATAAAGAAAAGAGTAAATTGCACCAATACTCCAAAATGGAGGCCTTAAAGCACTAACACCCCGCTTTATATTTGAAAACATAGAGATCCTAAAATTGGATTTCCATTGGACACATTAGTCCAATTTGTCACTGAAAACCATTAAATCACTGTTTATTTTCTTTCAATTTCAAAAATACCCCTATAATAAACAGTGACTTAACATTTTTCAATGACAAATTGAACTAATGTATCCAATGAAAATTCAACTTTGGGATATCTATGTTTTTCAAACATAAAGTGGGGTGTCAGTACTTTAAGGCCTCCATTTTGAGGTGCCAATGCAATTTGCTCTAAAGAAAATAAATAATAAGAACTAGAAAAATTAGAAACCATTTATATACTTCCCTTCCTGACTAGATCATTTATCTTCTCCAAAGGCTCATCAGGGCACCAGGTTTCATCATTCATTAATGAAGAAAAGCAGGTCTAACATGAAATGTAAGAGCTGGTCAAATTAGTCAAGGAAACTTGCTATGAACAACCACAAGGTGGGTGAGGAGGCAGAGATGATATTTTGGTTGAACAAGGTAGCAGGCCCATTCGCTCTAGAGAGGACATAGGCAAGTCATCCTTGGCTACCAAACACAGCTCTTATGTTCATGTAAGATCTCTTTTCCTTTGGAGAGAACACCCAAGCTGCAACTTCCGTTTGCATTTCCTTCCTTCACTGTCAACAATGCTGATGCCCATGCAGCTGCTAGAGTTGGGAAGCCTCTCTTTATAGCCAACCAAAGGTGGGGTGCGAAGGTCAAGGGTGGGGAAGATCAGATTCCGATAACCACATGAGGGAATATATCCGAGGGAATTAATTGGGACCAAAACTACATGTTGACTTTAGCTCTTCCAAATTCAATTTCACGTTTGACATTGTTTAGTCAACTCAAATAAGGAATTTCCAAGTAAGCTCTTTTCAGTGTTTAACACCACCTTCTGAGTTACTCATAATATTGATGTCATATATTCCATGAGTTATTTAATTTATCAATTAAACAGTCTTCCTATTACCAATACCATTAGTCTCAAATTTTTATTTTTTTTTCATCCATTTCTAATGTTACTCCTACAACTTAAGTTTAAGATAATATCTATGATATATATATATATATATATATATATATCTTTCAAATTTTGTGAGTATTTTTGTGATTGAGAGAGGAAGAAGTTATAGATAGTAGAGGGAGACGAAAAATGAGTTGAGCGCCCATTTTTTGTTCAAGGTTATTATTGTCCTTTTGAAATGTTCAACTTGTTCATATCAATATTTAACAATAATTTTCTAATGAGAGGAGGTGTTAATATACTCTCACCCTATAAGGGTCCGATTGATAAATTGAATAACTCAGGGGTGTCGTTGAAAATTTCTGGAAAAAAAAAGAAGCAAAATTGATGAATTCGTTTTTGTGTAAAATAGTTTGTCGCGTTTTTTATATCTGAGGTTCATCCGGATCCACGTCCTCTGTAATTCCCTTCCTTACAATTCCCTGCAATTCCCTCGTATGATTGTGTCATGTTGCATTTAAGTAATCCAATGGTTATCCAATTTAAACTAAATTTGAATTTTATTTAAACCCACCCATAAATTTGAATTTTATTTAAACTCTAGTTCATTGGGTAACCTTTGGATTATTTAAATGCCACATGGCACAATCCTACGAGGGAATTGCAGGGAATTGTAGGGAAGGGAATTACAGAGGATGTGGATCCGGTTCATCCTGGTCAGCTTGTACACTCCTCGATTACATTCTCAAGGAGGGGTTTTGTCATCCGCAAAGGTCGAAATCATGACCTCTCTACTAAGAAGTATGAATCTTGCTACTCTACCAACCATGCATTGACAGCGTGTTATGGCGTAGAATTCATACGTAAACAGATTCTTGCAGAAGCATTTTTGAACGCACAAAAATAGATTCTAATTTTAAAATGAAAACCAATTGGCCGAGGGCTTTAGTGATGCAACTTCTTCGACCCGCAATTTTTAAGTTGCAAAGCTAAGTATTGAAAGAGATAAATGATGGGTGACCTCTGAGTCTCCCTAATCTAATCTGTTGGATTGCTTTCTTTAAGAACACATTCATGACTTCACTTCCCTCTTCATCACTCCATCGAATTGAAGTGTTTGGGCACGAAGGAATGCTGAATCATAATGCAGAAACAGGCGTTTTCGATACCACCCTCGATCCAGGGTAGGGTTCCTCTATGTATTGGAAAAACATCTTGAAAACTCTGATCGGGTGATGTTTCTATTCTCAAAAAGGGTCCTATCTCTCCCTACATCTCCTGGCATACAGGAAGGCATGCTCAGATTTCGGAATTGCATCTGTTTCATACTCCAGGTACTTCAGTTTCCTTACTTGACATTCCTTCTTCTTTTCTTGCTGATTCCTTAACAATACTAGCATTGATCAATTACAAAAAACACAATTTCCCCCCTAACTTAGATCTATTTCTGTATTTCAATTACAGAGTATATTTATTAAAGAACTAGTGCAAGCGGATGAAGCAGCAGGGGCTAAGACACTCTGTGCGGGCACTTTCTTGAACCCTGGCTCTTGGGATGCGTCCCTTCTTGCAGCTGGTACAACACTGTCAGCAATGAAATACATATTAGATGGGAAAGGGAAGATTTGCTCTGCATTAGTACGTCCTCCAGTCACCATGCTCACCCTACACAAGCTGATGGCTATTGCTTCCTCAACAACGCTGGTCTTGCTGTTCAGTTGGCTTTAGACTCTGGCTGCAAGTAGGTTGTGACAATTGACATCGATGTACATTATGGAAATGGTGAAGGGCTAGGGTTAGGTTTTAATCTGAATATATGTCTACCTAATGGGGGAAATGAGTACGCCATGAATGAATTGGTTGTCTCTGCTGTTCAGAAGTTTGAACCAGAATTGATAGTTCTGGTTATTGGCCAAGATTCTAGTGCTGTAAGTGAACTAACCATGTTTGTTTCATTTTTCTCAACCACCCAGTTGAATTATTTGTGTTGGGATCGGGAGTTATGGGGAAGAGTACTTTTTTTGGTTAAGATGAACCATATTTCTATGATTGCAGAATATTTTAGTATCTTAATTTTGTCCATGATTCTGCGTTACTTAGATAATTAATGTTATATGTAAAATTTTTAGTATATACCAACTGGAGTTGGACTAAAATTGTGTGTAACTAGAGTAATGGATTATGTCTTGATCTAGAGAAATAATAGAGTAGGCATTTATGGTAGGAAGAGAAGTTCTGATCCACCCATCTGTCTTTATCTACATCTTAGATGTTTTATCATCGAGAAACAAGTTCATGGCCTGGAGTCTAATCAAACCTGATGGCCTCTGAAAATGGCTCCACAATGTCATGTTCTTGCTGCAAGATTATGAAACAAAGAATTTAGAGAAGGGTGAGGTTGCATGATTTCTTCATAGTAAAATCTTTACCGAGATTTGATCTGGGGAACATTCATCACCCAGAATATGATTAATTCTTTTTGGCAGAGGGATGGGAGTAGCCCACACTTGTGGTTGCTTTAAGCCAGATCGTTTCAATTGATTATCTAAACTAAAAGTATGAGTATCCAAAGGCCAGCTTTGTAATGTGTAATGTGAATAAGTGGACTCAACCGTTTTATTCATGTGAAGTGTCAAAGTTGTTGGGAGAAATTTGATTTGATGGTTGGTCGGTAACTTTGGATCGACCCATTGCTTGCTCAGAGGCCAAGTGGGAGAAATTACTTGATTTTATTGTAACTATTTTCTAGTATGAAACTAAATAAATCAATTTACACTCGTCACAAAATAGAATAGGGCGTCAGGGACCAAAGAGGTAAAATTTTGTATTGCGTACTCAGAATCCCTTTCAACAGAACAAATAAGATTAAACCAACACCATAAGCAGATTCAGATGGTTTTCCAAAGCCACCAATTTTTCAATACAGATTTTTTAATCAATTAAACAAAGGCACAAACAAATGCGGATTTTCTACCATCGATTTACATACATACCTGCCCTTAGCAAATTATATGTTAATGAGCAATTTTACTGATCTACAGCTATCATACTTGTAAGCAAACCACAGGACTGCAAACAGAAAGAAGCCTGGGTGGGATATTCATTATATTCTCTTCGGAAATTCTTGCCGAACAAAATACCTAAAGTACTCAAAAGGAGTAGGACTCAGTAACTTGTAGACAGACCACTCTACTCTTTGTACTGAAATAATAGAATTTCTATTGTTCAGTACAGTTTGGGTTGCTCTCATATTACAAAAACAAGATCTTTTCTTTAGATGAGATACAGGGATGATACCAAGCGTTAAAAACTCCTCTAAACTAGCAGAACAGCATTGATGCAACCATCGTTCTCTGGGTTATTTGTAACTTGAGCGTATTTTCCTGTAACCATCAACCAACATTAGCAGAAGCATTAACACAAGGAAACATGAACAAATATGAACAAACTCAAATACAAGAAGACTACTCACCCCACACTACTTTTCCAGCTGGAGTAACCAGACCAAGTTCACTAACATTCACCTGCAGAAATGGCAAAATTTTAAAATTTTCATTAATCAGAGAAATATGTTTAGGAAGGTTTAAACGAGTGGAAGCTATCAAAAGAACTACCAAGGCTAGGCCTTAATATTACCTCAATGATAGTTCCCCTGGTCATAACACCCAAAGTATACATTTGACCATTGGGATTTTTCTTCACTCCTATTATCTCTAGATTAAATGTACACTTAAGCTCAGGGTGTGTAACATGGGCCTTGGTGAACCGCAAGCCAGAAGGACGAATGAATCTTTCATACTTCGGAGGCTTCCTTGTAAAACTAGGTCCCACAAATGTGGCCTTGGTTATCATCCTCTTCCATTGCTTTGCTGCAAAATAAAAAATGTTAGGAAACTTTCATCAATTTTTAACAGCAAAAGGGGATGACAATGCCCAGAAGAAAGGAGAGGGGATTAACTCTATATTAATCCCAGCTTGGAATGACATGCAAGCGAGTCATAATACAAATACCAAACAAGAACAAAAATAATTTTATTTTCATCCACTGGAGACAACAAAATAGGTCTGATTCTGTTTTGTGACTCCTTCCATGGGAATGCAACAAACCCTGAAAATGTTCTAGTTCAATTCTTAAATAATGATACAAATCATACATGCAGTGACAAGTCCTTCGTAAGGTTAGCATCCATGTCAACCTTCAAATAGATCTCTACTATATGGTGTACACTAAGCTCGGAATTTGATTCAAACAATATCTTTCATTTCATTTGATTAAAAAAAACAGCTTCCTTCATAAAAATTGTCTGCTTCAAACAGGCATTCACCTCACCCAGTAACCTCCTCAATCTTGTCACCTATTAGAACTACTTCTAAGTTGCATTTCCAACTCTAGGCTTCTCAATCTCACTACCCATCAATCCCAAAGTCTGCTGTCTCAGAACCCTATAGCTAAGTACAATTAGTACACAGATAAAAGGAACCAAAATCCCATGTTTGCATGTTGGAGAAAAGAAGTCCAAAAATCATCTCATCTCATCACATCAAATAAGCTCACAAACATGTACACCAGCATGAATGGAAAATACCTAACAACCTTAAGACTAACAGAAGTCAAAATTTGCAAAAACAAAATGTAGAGTAAAAATAAAAGGAAAATATGAAACAACATCAAACAAAATGAAATATAAAAACTTACAAATCATTATAAGAATAAAAATAGAATAGAGGAAACTCACTTTTCCGTTTACCAGTCCTGACAACCCTGAACATCTCATCTTCAGCCACAGGTCTTACCTGCAGGGAAAAATAGTTCCCCATTATAATGATCTCCAGGAGTTAGAAGTGTACTGATTAAAAAATTCTACCAAGTGAACGCAAACTATTAACTTAGCCTTTTGTCTGGTGACATGAATAGATAATAATAGCAGTCCAAAAGTCAAAAGATAAACCTACCTTAGGCAGTGGAACATCCCATTTGCCTGCCTTTTCTTTCCTCTTTTGCTTAATAGTGTTGCTAAGGACCTGGATAAACCATTGATTTTATCATCCACATGCGTGCAAGCATGAAAGCAGCACAGAAAACTAGCTGATTGACATGAACTACAAACCTTTGCCCTTGTTGTTGTTTCACGATCCAGAAGATAAGCAGGGATAGCTCCTTCATGAACCTCATCGTCCACCTTACGCCTAGTTGATGATTCTTCATGCATAGCAAGCCTGTCAAAGTATAAAGAATCTTACTACAAACCTAGTTGAAAGGCTGAGGTTAAAACTAACAGAACTTCCAACAAATGTAGAGTAACACGAGATATGAAGCAGTTGCCTAACCAGTGAAAATATTAACAGGCCATAATTTTTAAATTCAAAAGCAATACAATGAAACTAAAACAATCAGACTCTTTGACAAAGCTGAAAAGGAGGTGCCAATTCATTAGTCCCTTAATCCCACACCTGATCCAGATGCCTTAATTTCCTTTCAACTTTACAAAAATTGACTCTAACACAAAATTAGTAGGCTGCCACTTGACCCATGCTTTGGCTGAAGGACAGGAATACCTAGTGAGGGTATACAAAGGACCGAGTGGTAACCATGACAGGTTAAAAGCAGAAGCAAGGATTCTTAGACAAGTTTCTAGACATGATTACTTCCTTCTACAGTATACCAAACAAAAAAGGAGAGAAGGCCACAGTTAAACCAGATCAAAAGATGAATATTTAGAGACCCATTCCAGAAGTGAAGGATTTGCTCAAGGCTTAAGAAAACAAGTTTCGCAGCCCCTCTCTTATCTATTTCCAATTCTTGCCAATCTCCATTGTCAATCATCTCTACTCAGGTATACTGTTAGCTCAATTACTACTGCCACTCCCCTTCCAGAAAATCCACACCACCACTAAGGTCATCATCATGACCAGCATCATCTATCACATCTTGTGACTCAGAATATTTCCTAAAATGTTTTGATGCAACAGAAATTGTCCAGATGGGTATATTGGCTCAGGAAACCTTAGTTTGACCCATGATTTGCTTTTATAGGCCTTAGGCTTCTTGTTTTTGGGTTTATCGAAATAGATTACAGACCTATACAGTAGAAATAATACTACACAGGATTAGTACTGGGAATTTTTTTTTTTTACCAATCAGAGTTGCATAAGGATTTGACACTGAATCCTATTTGGGGATCCTAGCTTGACAACCCAAACCTGATTTTTTCTCTTCTCCTGTCTACTATCTTCCTCTTTTTCTTTCTCCCAGGAACATATTCATTCATTTAAACTGTCAAGATAATCTCACCAATAATTGATCATCCCCAACCCACTTTATTTCTTTAAATCCTCTAAACAACACACCCATCTCAGGAAGTCATCCACAACAATCTCCATAAACCAATCCAACTAACAGAATACCATAATTGGATTGTATCACCCTCACAGCACTAGAAGAATTAGATCCAAGTTGCAGCCTCATCTGAAAATTTCAGTACACAAATTCCCCTCATCTAACCTAGAAAACAAACCCTAACACACTGCTGTTCCAACTTGAGTAATAATTCACTACCGATTAACACCAAACAGCTGAGGAAGGTATAACCCAACCACTACTCACCCTAGATCCACGCTACTGACTCTTAATGGATCCTTCTCCAATCTATAAATGCATCATGTTTTGCCGAGACCAAAGCAACCACTTCCAATTTAGATTGGCATGAAGAAATTTCACCAGATTAAAGATGATGGTTATTTTTGTATGACCTCACTCATCATCATTATTGGAGTAAGCTTAACCATTCCAAAGTAAAAAATCTAACTTAATGCAATGATACCTCCCAAAGAATGGCATTTCCTAAGAAGATATCTCAAGGGAACCAACATTTAATCCTTCTTTTTTTTGGGGGGGGGGGGGGGGGGGGGGGGGTGGAGGGAACAATTACAATTAGTGTAGTACATTGCCAAGAGATTATTGACAAGGGCAACCACTCAGGTTTTCCAAAGGGCCCTACCATGCATGGGTTCCTACAGATCCTCAAGAAGAAAGCAACATTCTATACATGGTATCCATCTTGTCATTCATTTGTTATGGACAGATTCCGACTTCAAGACAGGCAAGCAACTTTCAACTAAATTCGTATGGGTGTTCCCTGAGCAATAGTGGACCACCAAAAGTCATGGACATTTGACAATCAGTAGAAACATACGGGAGTAACCAAGACCACCAGTGAGTTGGGAAATGCAAGTTAAATGAAAACAGACAGATAGGAAAAGCAAGTTAAATGAAAACAGACAGACAGGCAAAGCAAGTTCAATATCTATTAACAGCTCAAATCCATCCTATGGGTTTGACAATCCTATAGTTCCACTTAAAAAATCTACACTGCTTGAGTTGAAGCAACAATCTCATAGGCTTGAAGACTCGGTAATTTATTTCGAGTAGGTACCAGAAGAGGAACATAAAATTCCAGATACTCCACGATCTACAATTGATATTCAGGATCAATTACCCAGTAGACCACCCAAATAGATTACTTCTCAATCTTTACAGCACTGTAGCTTCTACTATCTCATTACTTGTCACAGAAGTATTCTTTCTTAAATCTTATCAATGAAATTGTGGCAAAACATACAAGTGCACCCCTGACATTCAATGCTAAATTTGCAAACTGTAACTCTATTATGAAACTTCCGAAGTGGTACTTTATTTTTATGATGATGAAGAGAAATGAAATGCAACTTTGATAGACATTTAAATTTGTACTCCATATAGACCTCAGTTACTCCAGCAATATCCTACTTGCAGTAACTAGACTTGCCGAAAGCAGTGAAGCAGCTAAAGTTAAACAAAAACTAGCTCAGGTTCAATAACAAAAAACCTATTTCTTACACTGTAAGTTGTGCACATCTCTCCAAACCGTTCTAAAATGAAAGGATTCGCTTCGTTTTGGAAACCAAATAAAAGTCAAAGCTAGACAATAAAAGATAACGCAGGAGTATATCAAATAGTAAAATAAAATCTTTAAGACGTTTTAAAACCACAAAGCTATAGAAACGTAACAGAACTCACGTTTTCTTCATTAAAGCCTTCTCGGCATAACGTTTCTTCGCAAACATCTTACCCTTGATACCCAAGGCCTGATTCAAAGGAACATATCTTAATATGTTAAAATTTAGAGAAAACAAAAACAAATTTTCAAGAGGGAAACCAAAAATGAAGGAAAAGCAATAACAAGAAGTTAAGCGATAGACATTTTAAAAAATAAAATAGAGAATACCTTCTGAGCAATAGAAGATTGCTTGTGAACTTCACGAGCTTCCTTCTTTCGCTTGCGCTCGAAGTGATCAGGGCGATAGCCATGTCGCTTGCGATGAAGGTCGATATAATCTCCTTGCGGCTAAAGAAGATCAACAAAGAATAAGAAAGGAGAACTGTAGTCAGTAAAGGAAATCATTAAGACAAGCATGTTATCTGCACAAAATAAACGTCATCACAATCGAATTTCACAAACCATTGTGACCGAGCAGGGGAAGTTTCTGCAGAGAGAGACAAGAAAAACCTTCGCTACTTGGGTTTAGGGTTTTCGATTTGAAGGAGTAGGAAAATTAGGAAAGAGGTACACTACCCTCACAGACAGTGAAGAAGCAGTTCCAGATAGAGCAATTCAAAGGCAAAACGAAATCGAACGGCGAACGATTCCAGGAACGCCCGCTTATTCTGAGATTGGGGCAATCGTTCTCCCTTCGTTTCTTGACGTTTTGCGTATGTATGTAATTGAAATTTCCTTCTATCAGGTTAAGGAAGAAACATTCAAACTTCCGACGATGAACAGAAGTTGATAAGGGAAAACCAAGAGAGTTAAAAATAGGTTTTTTTTTTTTTTTTTTTTTTTTTGATACGTGGTTCATCAGGCCAGCTTGCGCGCATCACGATTTAAATCCTCAAGGGAGCTTTTTTTTATATTAATGCCACAGAGTGGGTGCGAACCCAAGACTTCTTCTAGGAAAGTTGGATCTTTAACCGCTTTAACATACCACCTATGACTACACTTTCTAAACTCCAATAACGCGAGCTTGAATCTTGCCGTCAAAACCTAGGGCTTGAGAAATGGGGGGTTTGGGATCGGGTAGATCGATCCGAGGACTTATTTTGTAAATTTATAAAATTTTAAATTTTAAATATAAAAAATTAAAAAAATCATTTACAAATACACCCATAATTTGATTCTCAACCATTAAATCATATTGTAATGAAGTGGCAAATCAATACCTTTGACAGTAGCCAGCAGCCGTTTTGCAAATAAAAATTCGATCAACTTACACATAGTTGAGATCGTTGAAGGGAATTGCTTCCATCTTTGAGATCAAATCTCGACCGAAATTTTGATCCGACGGTCAAAAATATTTGGCTTGATAGTCTTACACATTAAATGTGCAGAACTAGTCAATGCAGAGTTGGTAGAGTGGTAAGATCCATACTTCTTAGTGGAGCGGTCATGTGTTTGACCCTTACAAACTACAAGCATCCCCCTGAGGATGTAATCAATGTGCGCACAAGCTGGCCCAGATGAACCTCAGATACCAAAAAAATAAAATTAAATGTACACGACTGTAACAAGGTTATCATTAAAGTTGATTAAGATAGACCCCAAATCAATGGATAGCTGCCTTTGTCCTAGTGCTAATCAAATCAATCAAATATCATATAAAATAATAAAAGAAAATCCACATAACCATGCTTTTATAAAATGCAAAATCATATTTAAATATTAATAAAGGGTTTTGTTTTGTATTAGTGTTCATTTTTTAATATTTTATATATCTTTTATGTATTTGATATTTATTTTAAATCATATTTTTGTTTAAAAAAAACCTCCAGTATCCGTAAGGATGAAAAACTCATTGTATTCATTTTTGTGAAAGCTACTTAAAATTCAAATTTAAATTGGGGATATAATAGTAAATATACAATTTTTTTAGAAAAAAAACTATTCTTTTTTACTTTTCTCACTCTCAAAACTTAATGATTTGTTCTCAATTTACATTTGTCAATCTTTTAACATATTCTCATTTTAACATACCAAACTTCATTATGTAATTTATTATGAACAAAAGTTTCCAATTTTTTTTTTAACAAAATAAAATAGATTATTGTATTTATTTTTCTCTTAATACACAAAATAGAGATTGAGAATTGATATAAATAAATAAATAAAAATTGGCTTTAAAGATCAAATGGGTAAAACCTCTAAGGGCCTGTTTGGTTACTTGAATCTAGAGATTTCAAATCTCTGGATTCATGAATCTGAGAATCTAAGGGCCTGTTTGGTTACTTAAATCTAGAGATTTCAAATCTCTGGATTCATGAATCTGAGAATTATACCCATTTGATTGTAAAAATCTTTAGATTCATGAAATCTAGAGATTCACCTTTTTACACTAAAAGCTATACATTTGCACATTCACAAAAATCACGTCGATCAAATAGTTTTTTAGGATGAATCCACAAATTTCATTCCACAACGAAACATTTAATTTTAAAAATTATGACTATATAGATTTGAAATCTATAGATTTAAAATCTCTAAAGACTCATATAACCAAATAGGGCCTAAAAGATTACGAGTAAACTCACAAAATCGAGCTTATCTATTCTGTTGGCAATATTAGAAGGATCCAACCGAAATCTGAGCTTAGATTAATGTGATTGAGACCATTTGACCAAACCTACAATCAACCAATATATTATTACAAACATGTCTTTGTAGATTAGCAAGATGATTGATGGATGATTTTGAACCTACACTTGGGATTGTAAAAATATCACCCCCACTTTGGAACTTGTATCCGATATTATACTTGTAATTACGAGTCTTGTAATTGGAAGATTGAAAGCTAATAGATAGAGGCAAACCTACATGGGGCGGGAGGGGCCATGCCTCCTCCCATTTATTGAGAATAATTTTTTAAGGTAAAATAATAGATATAAATCTTATTTCTAATTAAAAATTAATTCATCAATCCCTATTTATTATCTCCTCTCTTTTCTTTCATTTTTTTTCCTATTTATTCTCTTCTCTTTTTGTGGGTTAAGGAAATTTTGAAAAAATAATCTTATTTAGGTATTCAAAATGCCATTCCTAATTAGAAACTAACTCCTTAATCTCTATTTATTCTCTCCTCTTTCCTCTCTCATCTTTACTCTTTTCTTCCTATTTATTTCTCTTCTCTTTCTATAAGTGTAGGTTAAGAGAAATTTAGAAAAAAAAAAATCTTGTGTCTAGTTAGTAAGGTAACTAACTACCATTGGTTTGCATCTTCTACCAAATAAAATTTTGGCTTGCATCTAACTTTTAGGGTTGAAAGTCATGTGTCATTTCATTTTGTATTATTACTTTAATTTACCTATATTTTATCAAAAAAAATATCATTATCAATATTATTTTTTTTCAAATATGCGTGGGCCCCACAAAATATATGTGGGCATATGCCTTAATATAATAAAATAATTCTGATGAGGATAAAATAACACTGGAACATATTCGACCTTGGTCGTGTCATTGACTCCGGTTGGAGACGAGCTCAACCATGTTCGAGTCAAGAAACCCGGTCAGGGTCAGTCTAGAATTCAAATCAATAACTAACATGAGGGTGAATTATGGAGATGAACGTGATCCCGAATAATTTGGGATAGGTGATTGAGTTATAAAGGGTAATTGCCACTAATACAAGGTGGACAATCGTGTCCTAGAAGGTAACTACCACTAATTCTGAAATAAGGGTAAAACCCTTATTATTGAACGGTCACCAAGAAGAAGCACGAACGAATCCAACGGTTAAGGAAAGAAGATAACCCTATATAAACTATATATTCACCCACAATTGAGGTATCGAATCGTTTCTCTCCATTATCGTTTTCGATTTAAACTACGAAACTAACCAGAGCTTTGTCATGATCCATTCTTGGTGGCTAAACTCTTTTAGGACACATCAAATTCAAAGGTGGGACTCCGGTGGGTCTTATAAGGGTCCACATAATATTTGTGGTGAAAAAACATTAGTGCATTTCCAACAGGAAGGTGATCTAGACTTTCATTCTTCGCCCCCCCTGCCCCCCAAATGTTGAATTCAGTTCTGCTCCTGAGTATGATGTAGCTGAAGTACATGAATCTAGAGATTTCAAATCTCACGAAAGATTTTCGGGCCTATTTGGTTATGTCATACCCCATCCGTCGGTCTCGGTTATCCGCCCGACAACCCATGGGAGTGAACCATCACATAATCCACGGTCTTACCCATCAATAATAATAAACATAAGTATAGACAATCAAAAGCAAGAATAAGTGCAATAATTAATAAAAAGGTTACAGTAGTCCAAATACTCCAATAAATATCTAAGAAAGAATCAAAGGAAAGAATCAAGAATCAAAATGTAGAATCGAGTTCAGCGGAAGCAAAATAAATAAAATAAATAATCTTTTTTCCGGTTTTCTTTTCTAAATCTACAACAACAACAACAACAACAATAAGCCTTGTCCCAACTAAATGGGGTCGGCTACATGGATTCTTGCCCTCCAATCAGTTCTGTTCGAGGCCATGCTAGATACAAGGCCTAAGCTATACATATCTTTTCTCACCACTTCTCCTAAGGTTATCTTAGGTCTACCCTAGCTCTTCTAGTTCCTTCAATATGGATTATATCACTTCTCCATACAGGAGCATTTATAGGTCTCCGTTGAACGTGGCCGTGCCACCTCAAACGACTTTCTCTAAGCTTATCACTTATGGGAGCAACTCCCAACCCAACTCTAATATAATCGTTTCTTATCTTATCCATTCTAGTTTTGCCACTCATCCATCTTAGCATCATCATTTCGCTACACCGAGTTTATCTATATGATTCTTTTTAACAGCCCAACACTCTGCACCATACATCATAGCTGGTCGAACAACGGTCCTATAAAATTTTCCTTTAAGCTTTAATGGAATACGCCGATCACATAAGACCCCAGACACACCTCTCCACTTCATCCACCCTATTTTAAATCGAAAAACTGGTTTTCTAAATTAGCAAGTAAAGGGGGTCCTTCAATCTTTCTCCATACGATTATCAAAATCTTGGCAATTTGCCTCCGTCGCCATCAATGGGTGCTATAAGCGCACACCAAGCATCTTCGGGAGGCTTTATGCTCTGCAAGTTCATGTACCACTATCTATGCTACATCAACTTCATACGAGAAGGCTCTTTCATACGAATCATCTCCAACTTCTGACGTTGTGCTGCCATTTGTACACTCATATAATATATAAAATGAAAGGAATGAGCTCTGATGAACTCAGTAAGGAACAGACAATTCTCATATATATGTCAATACAATCCATGAATGCATATATGAAATGATATGGATGGTATGCAGAAATATGAATGCTACTAAGATCTAACTATGCAAGTCTCTAACAGTTGACATGCTTTAAGATATACACCAGCCCTCTTATGGGTAGGTCTAATCACTCTGATCCGACAAGGACTGATTACCTCTGTAGGGATCCTGGGCAAAGGGGTAAGTCCACACCTGGCTCTCAAACCATGGCTGGGGGTTAAGTCAACACTCTCTCACCACGACCATTGGCAATGAGTACTGACGCATGTCGGAGTTTCTAATCCAATGCAAGTCATAATAGTAACATACTATATGAAGTCCAGATACTTCCCCTATGGCACCAACCAACTAGGTTCAGTATCCTTCGCAACTTAGGAGTGAGAACCCTCAAGGACTAGCTACCGCTGTTGGACTCCACTCCTTAACCCTATGATCATTCACATATTATTGGGGCGGATGCTCTCATGACTCCTCACGACACCCGATCAGCTCCTTGGACGTCCATGAGCCCAACCCTAACATATGCAACCCTACCATTGCATGACCAATAATGGACCATTGAGTCTCTCGCACGGGATTGGTTACCGTTGTAGGATGAAACAGTCACATCACCATTGTCACGGGTCACCCAACTTCAATTCCCTTGCCGAAAGGGTAATAGCATATGGGGTACTTAGCCATGCAATTCTAAATTCTCCTAGGTATGTCATCCAATAATCATGGTAGTGCTAGAGGCATCAATGAGCATGTGTCCCCATACCGCTCTCACGATATCTCTAGCCAATATATCCCATTGAAATACCCCTTCCATCACAACTACACTACATCACTCTTTATCATACCATGAACAATTGTGCAATATCATAAAAGATGAAAGACATCAAGGAACACCACAAACAACAAGTATACTATAAGATTCACATGCTTTATACAATTACAACAAGTTACATGATCAAAGAATAGTAAATAGAACAGCTGAATCATCATGTATATGTAATTGCATATAAATAAGAATGCATGTCCTTACCTTGTAATTTAATAGAACCTTTTTAAGTTGCAATCCAATAATAATTATAAGATTTTTAGTAGAAACAGAGGACACTTAGCCATAGGATTACAAGAATGTATAAGAGTCAATAGTCAAAACAAATCCAAAATCAAACCTACGATCCATCGGAAACCAGTGGTCGCTTAGGTTGAGCGACCTCCACAAGCGACAGCCCCTGTTTCAGAAAGTTTCCAACTCCGAAAATTAGACTTTTGATCATCCGATTTCAATCCATTTTGGGATGATCTTAGTCCGAATTTCAAACTTAATAGGTCTATAACAAAGGGGTGGAACAAAACCCTAAAATTAACAAAGATCAACTACCCAAAATTCTCCCCTTGATTAGATCCATCCATTAACAAATGCAGGGATTCGTTTCTGGATAGAATCTCATCAAGAACATTAGAAAGGGAGCTACAACTAATCAATTGGGTAACCACTAACAAAATGGGGATGTGTTCATATCAATTAGAGGTTAAAAAGAAGAGAATAGCAAATAGAGATTCATTACCTTAACCAGAATCACCAAGAATAGAAGGAAAAAGGTTCCAGAACACTAACAACACTTCGCCCACCTTCCAAGACGTTTCCATCTTTGCCTAATCGCCCAAAATAGCAATCCTGAACATAATAAGCGTTAATAGGGCGATGGATGCTATTTATAACGAATAGGGGGCAAAATAGGGCATTTTCCAGCAAGCAAATACTGGTGGTCGCTTGGTTCAATCAACCGCCACTAGCAATCTCCCCCTAGTATATTGTTATATAAGGGTGCTTTGCTCAGGGGGGTTGAAACCCAAACACAACCTAGCCGTAATCAACACATGGGGGTCTTACCTTCATTCCGGACATCTCCAAATACCACACGCCTTCTACCAGGAGATCAAACTTCCCAAAGAAGGCGGGTTCTTCAACAAGAGAATCCGGATCCATCGATTTAGGGTATGGATCATGGACTTTTATCTGGACACTCCACAAATTAATCCGACTAGACCTTCGGGTTCTCGGACTTGCAATACGGATTCCGGGTTAGAAATACGGGGGTTGTTACAGGTTACATGAATCTAGAGATTTCAAATCTCTAGATTCATGAATGCGAGATTTATATCGATTTGGTTGTGAAAATTCCTGGATTCATGAAATCTAGAGATTCATCCTTTTACACTAAGAACGTGAATTTGTAGATTTATGGGTATGAGGTGAAATCCAAAGATTTCACCCCTACCATAAAAGCGCTAAACATTTGCACATTCACAAAAATCACAGATGAACCCACATATTTCATTCCACAATTTAGGTTAACCCAACAGTTAATTTTATGAATTATGACTCCATATATTTGAAATCTGTAGATTTAAAATCTCTAGATATTTGAAATCTCCAAACTCATGTAACCAAATAGGCCTTAAAGTAATTCAGTAATCTGACATATATAAAATGTTTTGACATGTATGGATTTATTCCTTAGTATGCATTCAAGGATCCCCATGTTTGTCCTCGAAAATACAATATAAATTATTATGTACCCAAAAAAAATTACCAAACATAAAAAATAATAAAAAACCACTTGTATTCTCTAATTGTCATTTTGATATCATTTTTCATACACACATCCTCAATAGTGGAGCTACAAAAGAGAAATGTATCATCAACAAGAAAAAAAAGGTGGAAAATTTCTAGCACAATTCATGCAATAAAAAGCCCTTTGAAGGCATTAGCCTCAAAAACCGATCAAGGAGTATTGAGACCACTTCTATAATAAGAAGGAATTAAAATGTTGGGAAATGCCATGTCAGCATTTTCACGTCAACCTCTATTAGTTTTGATGATAACATACACAAATTACTAATGTCTACATTAAGTTGTGATTGTCAAGTTCATTATTAAAACAAGTGGACCGAATTCAACTCATTGGACCAAATTCGATCACAAGATGTTCAAACCCAAATCAAAATCAAATAATCTTAGACAAGGAATCAAGGTCAACATGAGCATCAAGTTCAAAGCACAAGAAGATGCGAAGATCAAGTCTAGTTTAAAACTTAGATGAATTTAGGACTTAGAACACTTGCATATGCACTCACATGTAATTGTATTAAATTATAAGCATATGATGTCATTAGACCGACCTAGGACATACTAGGAGAGAGTAGTGTATGAAGCTTAGGGTTTTACTAGAAATACCAAAAATCCAATCAAATCCAAGTCTCAACTTGTTTGTGCACTATGTGCTACAGATGGACATCCTGTCTGGTCACGGAGTGCCAAACAAATTGACCATTCTACACTATCATAGGTTTTAGACATGTCTAGTTTGAGGGGCAAAAAAAACCTTACTATGCTCTAATTTTGCTCATGAAATGAAAGATTTCCCTCACCTATGAAGATGTTATCCTGGTTATTTTCCCTTAGGTACAAAAGCCCTTGGAAAGGGGAGATACTTTTAGCTAGTAGGGGTCTAAGCCTAAGTGCCAAAATTTTCGGCAAGAATCTTGT